>NW_017842059.1:1441011-1442546 GCF_001891065.2 Hippocampus comes
AAACAAAAACAAAAACAAAACAAAAAAAAATGTCAGAAATGTTATATATCTTTTATCCAAGCAAGTGAAAATGGTGACAAAACAACCCCTCATAATCAACAACTATGCAATAAAAAAAAAAAAAAAAAGAAAGAAAAAGAAGAAAAAGGAGCTCCATGATACAATAGTAGCAAGTAGGAGGGTTGTTTCGGATGTATGCAAATGAGTGGAACAACAGCATTGTTATGGTCATCATCTTATTACGGAATTATTGGTCAGTAGTATATGCCAGTAGGCTCTGTGGCGGCGCCCCCTGCAGGGTCAGATCTGCATCTGCTCCAGGTATTTGTAGGTGGGGTTCTCGTAACCGTGGTTCTGCATCTTGTTAAGGTGGCGCTCCTCCGGTGTCAACATGGGGTCCACCTGCCACCAAGAGCACAAAACACACTCCTTTTAGGGCACTGGTGGGAGTTTTTCAGGCTGGCTATTGGGCTGGAATGAAAACCAAGTTGAATGAGAAGATCAGTTTTGATTTTAAATTATTTTATTATTTATAATGATAATGGGGGGCCCGGTAGTCGCGTGGTTAGCATGTTGACTTCACAGTGCAGAGGTACCGGGTTCAATTCCAGCTCCGGCCTTCCTGTATGGAGTTTGCATGTTCTCCCCGTGCTTGCGTGGGTTTTCTCCGGGTCCTCCAGTTTCCTCCCACATTCCAAAAACATGCATGGCAGGCTGATTGAACACTCTAAATTGTCCCTAGGTATGAGTGTGAGCGTGGATGGTTGTTCGTCTGTGTGTGCCCTGCGATTGGCTGGCAACCGGTTCAGGGTGGCCCCGCCTACTGACAGCGTATGTAAGTACAGATGTACAGTATTGGTTTTTATTGGTGGGAAAGAAATGCCACATTTACAGCAGCTGACTGCCAAATTTAATGCTATTATAAAATAACAATTAGAAACTTACTGCATCATACCTGCTCAAATTTAACCATAATATATCGAATTGAATTGTAATCATACCGAATCGAATCATTCCACTCTAAACAATACTTTTCTTTATTCGTATCGCACCCCTTGTACCGAGATACGTATCAATGTATCAAATTCTCTCTTATTGGAGTGATGCACACCCTATATATACATATACCTGTATATATATATATATATATATATAGAGAGAGAGAGAGAGAGAGAGAGAGAGAGAGAGAGAGAGAGAGAGAGAGAGAGAGAGAGAGAGAGAGAGAGAGTGTGTGTCTCTCCGGGTACTCTGGTTTCCTCCCACACACCAAAAACATGCATGGCAGGCTGTTTGAACACTCCAAATTGTCCCTAGGTGTGAGCGTGAGCGCGAATGGTTGTTGGTCTCTGTGTGCCTTGAGATTGGCTGGCAACCGATTCAGGGTGTTGTTCCCTGCCTACTGCCCGAAGACTGCTGGCATAGGCTCCAGCACCCGCCGCGACCCTTGTGAGGATCAAGCGGATCGGAAAATGGATGGAATGGATGGGGACACACACACACACACGCACACGCACGCACGCACGCACGCGCGCGCA
>NW_017842059.1:1442573-1456861 GCF_001891065.2 Hippocampus comes
ACACACACACACACACACACATACACACACACACACACATACACACACACACGCACGCGCACACACACACACACACACACACACACACACAAAAATCGTCTTTTAGTGGAGAGGTGCATAGTCCTAATAGCCACTCTATATTTAATACATTTAGTAATTCTTTCCATGTCAGATTTTCCATTTTTATTGGCAAATAATTTAGCTGATAGAGGAACTTAATCCTCAAATGTTTCAAGCAAGAACACATTGTATTCTAGCACGAGTCAAAACATGGTCGTCACCGAATTTACCAACATCGGTTTGAACCTGCCTCTGTGCAGAGACACACCAGGTGCCGTGCAGATTTATGTCGGTCACAAAAATGGAGTCCCAGCTGATGAACAAGATTGCGCATATAAAATACAACAGAAAGCTGTGACGTGGAGGGTTCAGTCCCTCTTTAAATTAAGGAAGCACAAAGACGTCACGTACCTCCACAATGCCGTGTCTGATGGTGCCGTACTGCCTCTTCCGCAGCAGCACCAGACTGATTATGATCACCGTCGCTATGGCAACCGCGATCACCAGCAGGCCGATCAGAACGCTGCTGCCGAAGCTGAAGTCCTCGCCCAGGGGCCTGTAGGTCTCCTGGTTGGAGGGAGTGGGGGGGATCAACTTCCATATTTAGTTTCTTGTTCTTACAAAATGTCTTGTTCTTACAAAATGTCCATCAAGAAGTACACCACAATATGTAGCGATATACTCGTGTGTTGTCTCGTGTGGGTCTTTTGGAGCCTTATTCCACAAAGAAGAATCATGAAACCTCATATGTTGGGACTATTGTAAACAGAGGACCACACGTATTTGCTATTTTTTAGATCCCGCCCACCCCAATAATAAATCAGAATTTAATTCTGATTTATTTACAATTATTGTTGTAATTCTTATTTTTCTGCATATATTACATAATATATGTGTAATATTTTGTCCAGCAATTCTATTATTTTGTATTTTTCATATGTTAAGAATGTAACTACAGTATATCCTAACGTGACATCTCACGATACAGTAATTATCACAATATTGTGGGGAACATCTTGGGCCCAAGTCTCCAGGATGGCATGTGCAAGGGCCACTGGGACCAAACACTATCACTTCTGTCTTCTTTTCATTGAATTTCAAGAAACAATAATTCATGCCTTCGTCACATCCCGGCTGGATTACTGTAATGCACTTTACTTTGGAGTTAGCCAATCCTCCATTTCGCGTCTCCAGTTGGTCCAAAATGCTGCTGCTCGCTCGCCTCTTGACTGGCACTCGTAAGAGGGAGCACATAACTCCTACTCTCATATCCCTTCACTGGCTCCCTAAACATTTTGAGAGTTATTTTAAAGATTCTTTGATTTGTTTTCAAATCTTTAAATAGCCTCGCCCCACCTTACCTCTCTGAGCACCTCTACCCCTACGTACCTGCCTAGTGCCTCAGGTCTGCAGACTAGACACTATTAGAGGTACCAAGAACTAAGCGGAAGCTCAAAGGGGATCGAGCCTTTTCTGTTACTGGTCCCTCTCTTTGGAATGACCTCCCACTGAACATTCAGCAAGCTCCCTCGCTGCCCATCCTGAAAACTGATTTTAGTTTTACTTTTTTTGTGCTTTCTACTGTCTTCGGTATTCATTTATTGTTTTATTGTTTATTGTTGTATGTATGATATTATGATATTCGCCCCACGTACAGCACTTTTTATACAGCGGTGGTTGTTTTCAAGTGCTCTATAAATACAGTTGAGTTGAGTGACAAAGAAATAGGAGTGGATGATCTCTTTATTGTCAATTTGTCCAATTGGCTCAGCGGTGCAAAGTATCATGGTCTTCGTCGTTCACAATGCTGCGTTCGGCTGACTACACTTCATATTGAGGCACTTACTTGCGAATGCATGCACAAATTGCCAATCAAGTCAATTTGTGGAGGAACTCAAATGCGTTATGTTCCTCTTCATTTGGCGATTAGCGTGGGTTCTAAACGTAGGTTGTCAAAACATGCCAAATTCATTTTAAACTGCTCCAACAAAAGTAACTACCAGAGGATTCTGGAATTGCACAAAAAAATAATAACCTGCCGTATTAAACAGATGTGGTGCTTTTAATATCATGACATGACGGCAATAATATCGTGGCAATTTTAACATCACTATATCGCGATATTGCCATTATCGTTACCAATCGTTATTATGTTTGACCATTTTTTTACCATCTCCCCCATATATATATTTTTTAATTATTTGTTGATTTTCCATCTCATATGGTTGCAGTTTTTGTCTCACTTTCAAAATTATTTGTTTCTGATATTGAGCAAATTTTACATGGTAATGCTTTGTATTTTACATCTAGTCATGTTCTATTTTTTTGTTTGACCTTTTTCCTCACAACATAAATACAGTACATACAGTAAATAGGGCGTAAACGTAGAGCCTTGCTGGAAATCAAAGTGTGTCTTGCTGCAAAAATTGTGTACTTGGACTGAATAGGAAACAATGCAGGTGTGTGTGCGTGTGTGTGTGTTTTGTGTGAAAGACGTCCGCTCGTTTCAATGCAAAGTCACAACAAGTCTCCTACAGTCGCCATCTGGCACATATGACATCGTCATATGTGGTGTCACATGACCCAACAAGTCAGGTGTGCATTACATTCGCATAAAGAGCATGCACACATGCACAAACCAGCACCATGTACTAGCCTGAACAAAATAACAACAACAACAACAACAACAATAATAAGAATAATCAATAACAAGGAGATGTGAATTAATAATAATAAGAATAATCAATAACAAGGAGATGTGAATTTAGTTTTGGGTTGCTGAAAATCTGTTGTATTTTTACGACAGTGAAACCAGTGAAATGCCCGTGCAATCGCAATCATTCAGTTAATTTGGGGGAAAAATTATGGCATCTGATGTGGGCAAAGCGTGACGTCAAGGTGTAACTTGACAAATATTTGATAAAATAGACCAATGTCCAAAACTGAACAGGAAGTCAGCTATTTTGTTAGAAGCAGCCATTTTGGGCAAATTCCAGACCTCGTCCTCTGTATGAAAGTTAGAAGAATCGGACTCTCATGACTTTTGAGGTTTCCGCTGCACATCCAAGTTCAAAGTCACATTGGTTACTTTCCACTAAGGACTACTGAGCACCCTATGGCGCTGCAAGTTGCCCACAGAGGCCTGTGGTGGACGGTGGGGGGGCGCCGCCATACTCACCAGCTCATCATCATGCAAAATGTGGAGTCTCTCTGCACTGTAAACAACTTCTTTAACATCCAGAGACTCATCAATCACCTGTCAACACAGACAGGGCAGCCCGGGTTACTGTACGTGTGTATATGTATCTGTGTGTGTGTGTGTGTGTGTGTGTGTGTGTGTGGGTGTCTGTGTGTGTGTGTGTGTGTGTGTTTGTGTGCGGAGGCATGTGTATGTGAGAGAGAGAGAGAGAGAGAGAGAGAGAGAGAGAGAGAGAGAGAGAGAGAGAGACAGGTCGAGAGCTTGCACAGTAAAGTGGAGGGATTATCAGTGCGTGGGTGATGATGCTATCTGGGGCAAGCTGGAAGTAGAGTGCATGTGTGAGTGCGCGTGTCTGCATATATGAACGTTAAAAACAGTCCCCGGCACACACACACACACACACACACACACACACACACACACACACACACACATACATATTTTTCATTACTGAGAGCACAAATCTTCAGAGGAGGCGCTGCCTGTGACAGGATGATGATGTTCTCTGTCTTGAGCACACAAACATTGCCACAAAAAGACACACACACATAGATGCATGCGACAGACACAGGCAAACTGCTTGTAGACTACGGGTCTCATGTTCTCAAACATTTTAGTTCCAGGTCGAATTTTTTTTCAAGACCCCCACCCCACCCACTCCAAAAATGTGTACATGTATCCTTATTACATTTTTAAGAAATCATTGTAGCCGAGGAAATTATACTTTTATTATTTCGTTGTACACCTTTTCCTCTCGCAAAAATTAGGATTTTATTATTTATTCCTAATAATATGTGATGGTATGTCACAATTGTATCAGAACGTTTAATTGGACCAAAGCTAAGGTAAGGAGGAGTAATTGGTTCATGAAGTTTGGTTTACTGGTCCCGATATGCAGCTATGCACTTCTTTCAAACGACAATTGATTGCACACTCTTTCGCCAACCCCCAAGCTACAGCTGGTGAAACCCAGTTTGAGAACCGCCATTTTTCAGGCTTGTTAGCATGCCACATACACAGACACACACACTGACACAGACACACACATGGACACACATGCAGCAGCCAAACACATGGAGACAGGTCGCATGCGGTCTAACAAAGCCCGGAGCGGATTGTCGGCAGGACGCGCAAATAGCACGGTTCCAGTTTGCTGCAAAATAGTTCACTTTGGAGAGTTTTGTGCGTGTGCGTGTGTGTGTGTGAGTGTGTGTGTGTGTGTGTGTGTGTGTGTGTGTGTGTGTGTGTGTGTTGTCTTCAGAAATCAGGGTGACATCAGGTCACGTGAAAGACTGAGTACCATGTTAAAGCTAAACTTGAACTTTAGTGACCCAATGCTGAGTGTAGAAAATGTAAGGAATGTGCTTTTGAACATTTTTTATTGAGAACAAATTTAAAGTATACATATATTTATATTGGGCGGCCCGGTGGTCCAGTGGTTAGCGCATTGACCTAACAGTGCAGAGGTACTGGGTTCAATTCCAGCGCCAGCCTCCCTGTGTGGAGTTTGCATGTTCGGCCTGTGTGGGTTTTCTCCGGGTACTCCGGTTTCCTCCCACATTCCAAAAACATGCACGGCAGTTTAATGGAACACTCTAAATTGTCCCTAGGTGTGAGTGTGAGCGCGGATGGTTGTTCGTCTCTGTGTGCCCTGCGATTGGCTGGCAACCAGTTCAGGGTGTCCACCGCCTTCTGCCCAAAGACGGCCGGGATAGGCTCCAGCACCCCCCGCAACCCTTGTGAGGATAAGCGGATCGGAAAATGGATGGTTGGATATATTTATATCGTGCTTAAAGTTTATTTACATTGCTTTGTTTTTCAGTGCATGGTGTTTTCTGATGATTGAAAATTACTTGTAGTTCGTATTTTTGATGAACACTTGTATGTATTTTATTGTTGGTCATTGTGGCGGTACATGGAGGGTGAAATATTTTTGTGGTGGTACTTGCTGTAAAAAATTTTGAGAACTCCTCCAACTCTGGTAGCTTCCTATTATTTAAATTATAATAATTGCAATGTTTATTTTTCTTTACAATATTTTAAAAGCAGAAATAGATTATGCTTAAAATTCTTCTTTGGAGATTTTGTACAACTTTTGAAATAATAATGTGCATGAATAGGATATACAGCTATACTGTTTTTTTCTTTCATTATAACGTTTTCATTATTATCGTTACTGCTCTTTGTTGATTGGCTGCGATAAATCACATGCTTCAATGGCCTCTGGTCACGTGTATTTTTCAGTCACTACAATGATACCAGATGTATAATTATGATCTACCGGTGTCATAAAGCCTAATTTAATTCTATTAAGTATCATTAAGGGTCTTTGCTGATGGGCTGGGATTCATCGTCATGGTTATACGGCTTTGTTGTGAGGCATTAGACGTTAATTTTGACGTATGCGGCCTTTAAATAACAACAAAGTGATAAGTCCAACACTCTGCTCGTGATTAGCAGCTTATGGTGAAAAACTATCATTGTGTTAGAAAATATTTATTAGAGTAACCTTGTTGTAAAGTGGTACAAATAGGAATGTTCGATACCACTTTTTTTCCCAGCCCAAGACCAGTACTCTTTGAGTACTCGCCAATACCGAGAACCGATACCTTTGTACAGTCAAACCTCGGTTTTCGAACGTCTCTGTTCTCGACCAAATCGGTTTTCGACCAAAAATTTCGAGTTTTTTTTATGCCTCGGATTACGACCGAAAATCGTTTCTCGACCAAACTGAGCGCACTTGAATGCGCCACTTGACTCCTCTCGCCTTCCTTACACAAGGAAGTGACACTTCCTCAGGTAGAAGAGAAAGTGACGCTTCCTTGTGTAGCGTTCCATTGTGAGCAGACGTGTTCAATAAAGATTTTTTTTAAAAAAAAATAGCGTGGTTTCGATTTTCAAACAAATCGGTTTTCGAACAGCCTTCTGGAACGGGTTATGGTCGAAAACCGAGGTATGACTGTACTTAAAATTGTAAATAAAAAGACCTTTCTTTCAGATGCAGATGATGATTTGCCGATGTATCATAGTCTCGGAGTACAGCGCCAACTACGTGAAGAGGATTTACTCGATGTCAGCTTTATTTTGCCTTAATTACTGGTGGCTGGTATCAGCAGCCTCCAGGAGTACCTTAAAATAAGGCTGGTATCGGCCCGATAGGGATACCAGATATCTACCTGCCCATCCCTACTAATATTTGGCATCAACATGGCCACTCTTACTTGTGAATGTGTGGAGTTAAGTAAATAGAAATAAGAAAAAAAAAATGCTGTTCTTACCACGTTGGGTCCCATTTTGGTCTTGCTGTTGATGATTCTCTCCTCGGCGCCAATCAGACCGTCTAAGCCGGACACGGCGGAGCCTGTGAGGGCGAGACGGAGGACTTAGCGCAGACCGTTAAAACATAAATCAAAATCATCACGCGCATGCTCGACTTGTCTCCGCAGCGCACGGAGGAGGATGACAATAAAAGCCTTTCACGGGTTCAGCACAATGCAACGACTGTATTGCCTATTGCCTGGCACAAAGGCCTATCAAAACGGTATGCAGTGGATCATGGTTGACAAAAACAAACAAAAAATAAAATACATTACACAAGAGATTCTGATGATTAAAATGTATTAAATGTGTACAGATTGCTCGGGATGTAATTTGGTAGTTGAACAGTTTTGCGCTGACCAACCGCAGGATGAAAAAAATGCAGATTATTACTTATTTTTACTTATTACTTATTTTTAGCTGTGTGTGTTTTTAATGCACTGCATGTTTGCACTGTGGTTGAGAGGAAAGAAATTTCATCTGTGCTGTATGTTGTACATAGAGCATATTTGACAATAAAGCTGACTTTGACTTTGACAGATGTTACTGTCCCACGGTGAATAAAATTGAATTATCTGGGCTAGTCCTACTGATTCTGGAGGCGCTGGGCAGATTAGATTGCCATGGCAACACACAGAGGCTGAAATCTGATTGGACAAAACATTCCAACATCCAACTCCATGCACTGGATGCAGGTCAGCCAAGAGAAATGCCATGAAATGAAGAGATTAGACTGTTGGCAATCAAGTATGACAACTTCATAGAAGAACAAATTGTTACAGTAGTCTAAAAGCATGACTCCTTGAATCATTTTAAAATGGTTTCAGAAAGCAACAAAGAAAACACAACCAATTCCAGAATCCACTTGCCTTGACATGGATGACTGAATCTATGCTTGGATGCTATCTGTTAGCATTTTAGCCATTGTCATTCGACCTCGTACTCTACTTCCAGGACAGGATGTAAAACATGTATAAAACGCTGTTTTCACTGTTGAAAGCACAACCCTTTATCCAAATTGCGGCAGAAAGGCAAGGATGAGAAACACGACAGAAGAAAATGTGGAAATCAGAAGGGAAGGAAGACGCCACATTGGGCACCAACCTTTCTTGAAGGCTCGCTGCGGGTCGGACAGATCGCCTTGTTGTTAACACAAGATGGAAAATAAAGAAGAACAAAGAGGAAGAAGAGAAAAGTTAATGAGTGAAGAAAAAGGCAAGATAAAGATATTAAGCTATGCTGTGATGAGGCAAAAGAATGACAGAGTGTTCAGAGGGACACAAAAAAATGCTAACAGTGTGAATAAAGTTGAAGTGTTGAAATTCACTGACTGACTCTCCCTTCTCATTAATTGTGAATTTAATGACACCATTTTTCAAATTTATTTTGAACATCGTAACTAAAAATTGTGAGCTAATTATAACATCAATATGACTTTTTCTCAAAATTAGACAACTTTTTACTTCCTGTGGCATGGTAATAATGTTGAATTGGCATTAGGATTTTGAAGAGGTTCTTGCGTCCCTGGACCCAACAGAGCCACATCAGGTCAACCACGCTCACCTTCTGGCTCCGGGCGGGATCCCAAAGAAGTGACCTGGATGGGCCGGTAGGGTTTCCCCTCGGACACGACGGGCACCTCCACGTTCTCCTCCGAGGACACGGTGACGTCGGGCTGGGATTCGGAGATGGACGACAGGAATTGGTCCATGTTGGCTTTCTGCTCCTGCAGCAGCTCACCTGGCACATTAAAAAAATAATAACAAATTATGGAGATGTTCTCCACAGCCCCAGACACGAGATGCAGATCTTTAAATTTCACCATCATTAGTGTGAGCAAAATGTTCCCAAAACTCAAAACACCTGATCCCCATTCTCTGCGAACTAGCAATTAGCGTTTGTCTGTGTGTTTTTTCCGAGGGAGTCTCCCAGCAGGAAGCCGCTCAAACATGACCCAATTCTGTCAGCGCACTCGCTCGGCTTTCATCTCGACGTCGACACAGCGCGACTTTCATCGATACATCCATGCTCAATCTTCCGCAGCACTGAGAAAGAACAACACATTTAACCGCTGACCTCGGCTTCCTTATTATTAATCAGTATTTTTTTTTTTTTGCCTTGATAACAGGGATTTTGCAATACTGTTTATATAACAGAAACGCCAATGACATGCCAATAGCCAGCACTGATAGTCAGTTTTAAAACCCTTTAAGCAAGGGATATTTGATCACAAATGGTTGAGCAACACATGTAGACAGATACTATAACAACATTGGCAAAAATCTGTTGATTTATTTATAAAAAGCGCTAATATCGGCAAATGAATCGTTCAGGCCCTATTTTTTGGAAACAAATTCATTATGAAGTATACATTCAGTAGTTTCTAAACATTTTATGCTTGCCATTTTTGTCTGTGTGTTCAAATACATTTACAATGTATTTAAAAAGTGTTTTTCAAGCTGTTTAACTGTGTGGGAGGAGGAAACGTAACAAAAATATTTTCAATTTCTTGCTGATTTTCCTTTTGTAGGTGGGGCTGGAATGCCCCCCTGTGATCATCCCGGTTCCTTCTGAGGAACTCACCGATTTCATCCTGGATCTCCTCGGCCACGTAGGGGACCTTGTAGAGCAGGGATAGGCTCTGGTTCATCCTCTCTTCGATCACATGCAGGTGAGTCATCACCTGACAAATCGGAAAAGAGACAGGAAGTCAACGATGACATGTTTAAGACACACACAAACACATCTTGTGGCAGTGAGTCTAATATGGAAATTACGCCACGTCTGAATCACTCCACAACATCCTCTAGGCTCTCGGTCTTAATAAGCATCGTGTGCTCACGCACGCACGAAATGTTCGAAGGTGCATGCAAGAAACAACACTGCCAAGAGGTGGCGCTAATAAGCCATTCCTCCACGTGCCACATGGTCTTTCCTTGCCATTCTGTATGCTGCAGGGGTGTAAAACTGCAGCATTCAAGATCTGCTTCAAATTTTTTGGAAACCCTAATCCTGTGTTGATATCCTAGCTGTAATTTGAAACTCTCAATTTGAAATTATATCTTTAAAAACCCTATTCCTGTACCTGTATTCAAATTGTGATTTGAAATCACAACCCCAACTTTACATCCTGACCCTCACTTCAAACCATACTTTAAAAGATGAACTCTTATTTGAAACCCTAACTGAGGACTGAGACCCTAAAAAAATAGAAACTTGGCTGGAAACCTTACTCTAAAACCCTGTTAGTGTTTTGAAACGTGTTTTTTTTTTAAACATATTTATTCCTTGAAAACCTAGTTTTGAAAATCCAAACCCTGGCTTGAAACCCCAAGCCTTGATTAAAACCCTAACCATATTGTTTGAAGCCAAGGTTAGGGTTTGAAGTCAAGGTTTTAAGGCTGGGTTAGAGTTTCAAATAAGAGTTAGACAATTAAATGGGGGTCTCAAGACTGAGTCATCTCTTGCTAAACTTTCAATCTAAACTTAGGGTTTGAAGTTAGGGTTTTAAACCTTAGTAAGGGTTTCAGACAATAGTATGGCTTTCAAATTAGGGTTCTCATCTAAATTAGGGTTTCAAATTATACCATCAGGCCAGGGTTGAGGTTTTAAACTGGGATTATGGATTGAAAATGTAACAGAAAAACAGCCTGACAAAACGCAGATCCGTAAATCTATTACACCGCATATCTATTTATAGCATAGCATGCTTTCGAAACGCAAATGTCCACACTGGAAATGGAATTTGGAGACAAGCCAACGCACATTAAACGCAAGAATAATAACACACAGACAGACTCACACACTGTTACACAAGCCCCGCAAGTCTAAGCGTGATCGTTGCCCGGCCAAACGAGCCTCCTCACTTCACCCCCACTCCAAGATGACACACGGTGATGCCTGCATCCCAACACACTCTTTTGCCAGCTCTGGCGTGTATTGACACAATCTCAGCCGGTCTGCGATGTTACCTTAGTGCGGCGGAGAACAGATTAATTGACTGCATGTGGTATAGGACATTCCAAGCTTTGCAAATGTATGTTATGGCCATTTTATTTTTACATGTCATATTTGGGGCTGGCAAGATTATTCGTTTTCTGCTTCACAATGATTTGATGGAGTCACGAGTGAGTCAGCAGCTACAAGGTACTGGTTGTTTTCCACACACCTCTGTCTGCGTGTCTTCACTTGAGTTCACACTCATGTTGTAACCCAGCATTAGCCGACCTGCATTCACCCAAGATCACCTTTTGAAAAATATCATTCATACACGACTAATAAACTGAGGTCATAAACTGTGCTTGTCTCCCAGGTAACTCAGGGCAGAAAGCGGACGACAGTCAGTCGCTCGTCAGTTGCAGGGCAGAAATCTTAAACCTATCATGAAATTTTAACCCTTCATTTGACCATCTAAAGCAGGTCTGAAACCCTACCATGAGACCTTAAAGGTGACTCAAAACCCTACTTTGAAACTCTATTCCATGTTTGAAATCTCAAGCATTTGTTGGAACCCTACTTTGAAACCTTAACCTTTATTTTAAAATTGAAACTCGAAACTTGACATGGAACTCTACTTTACTACCCTGATCCTGAAGTGAAATCCGAACTTGACCCGAGGTTAACTATAGATAGATGTAATCATTCCGGAAGGTTGAAGGGGACGCATGCCTGGATGACATTTTTACTTTTGTTATGACTATTTGCTCCAAGAATTACCCAATTTGTTTTGGCAATATTATTTCCTCGAAAGTGTTTCAGCAGGTCTGAATCATCTGGCAATTAAAATCGACAATAATAAAATCCGTGCAGTCAATAATGGCCTGGCGTCTCAAAAACAAAGAAAGAATCTTCTTTTTGGTGTCAGTGATTTCTTTCTGGCCAGCGGTCAAGTGTGATCGTCTCTGCTGAATGTGAGGGTCTCGTTTCATTTGGACTGAACAAACTTGATAAACGACACGCACACAAATATCTTTTCTCTCAAATGTATTTACGGCACTTTGATGACGTGTTACTTCTCAGTCCACGGGTCCAAGCGCAAAGTTCAATTTATTGGGATGAATGGTGTCCGAAAACCTGGTGGTGACGAGGTGCACACAGCAACATCTGTTCATTGAAAAAGATCGCATGTGGAAAAAAAAAAAGAAGACGCTAAAACTTTTTTTTTTCTTTCATGCTCCAAAACAATGTCTACTCTCCAACAGAGCATGTAAAATCTCCGTTGGAGGAAAAAAAACAAAACAAAAAAAAAACCCCAAAACAGCAATCATACAAAATGACAAATCAGATTTCAATGATTTTACAATCTTTCATAGCTTTTACTGAATGGGGACGCCCCCCTGCCATTTCAAACAATTGTGGGAGCGACCATCATCACTCGCTTTCAGTCTTAACCCGAGGTCGTGGGATGATTTTCAGAGGAATTGCACACCTTGTGGAGAAATAAGGAACTGTTTTCACCGGCTTAAGCACGCAAACCTCTCTGATGATTTCGGTGTTTGTACGAGCGTCAGAGAATACAATCGCTTTGTGTGTTGCGGACACGCGAATCCTCTGCAGTTTTTCTGGTGGGTTCCAGGCTTGAAGTGGTCGAATTTTGTATTTCCCGTCACAAAATTGAATGACCGTTTTTCGATTAAAAAAAAAGTCTCGCCACTTCAGCCCCACTTTCCAATCGGTGTTGTCTCCCACCTCCACCTCCACTTCCCACCTGTTAGTTGGGCACAAAACAGAAGCCACCACTTTGTGGGACTTGTGATTTCGCTCCGGGTTCTTTGGACGGCACTGTCCGACTTGAAAACTCACAGCGGTCAGATCTTCAGACAGTGTGAGTTCCGGGCCGGCCGTGTTGGGATCCAGAATGAGGGGACTGAAGTGGACCGTGTCCTTCACTCGCTCCCACACGTTGAACTTGAGGTTTCCCACGTGTTTGGGTTCGTCCAGCAGCGCTCCTTTGGGTAGCTGGGCCCCGTCGGGCCCTTGCTGGAATCTGGCCATGGTGCCCCGGTAGTTGTTCATGAAGGAAAGGGGGTCAGAGGTCAGCAGCTGCTCCGTGGTTGCGATCGTGTCTGAGAGAGCGGTGATGTCTCGTCCGAGAGCCTCCATTTTCTCCTTCAACATCCGACTCTTCTGCCGCTCTTCCTCTCTCAAAGCAGACAATCTGGCCTCCTCCTCCAACTGCAGAGAGGCATGCAGCTCCTCAAAATCCTTCTGAATCTTTCTTTCAATCCGCTCCCTTTGGACTTGGATGTACTCTGCTTGCTCGTTGTAGTTCTCTCTCAGGTTGATATAATGCTGCAAGGTTTTCTTCACGCCCAGCAGGGCTTCCTGGACTTGGCCTCTGCGATCTTGCGCGGCTTCATCGAGGGGACAAAACTTGTGGCCGGCGTGGATTTTCGCATCTCTGCAGACGAGGCACACCGACTCCTCGTGGTCCAAACAGTAGAGTCTCAGTTTCTCCTTGTGCGTCCCGCAGAGGTCCTGGGGGCCCACCGAGGCTTGCGAAAAGGCCTCGCACACATTCTTCAGTGCCAAGTTCAAAGGTGGGTCCATCGAGGCAAACTCCGCACGACAGACCGGACACGACAGATCTCCTTTCTCCCTCCGCCACTGCCGCAAGCACGCGGAACAAAAGCTGTGACTGCACGGCAGCAGGACGGGATCTCGAAAGATTTCCAAGCAGAGCGGACATTGGAGATTGTCCTCAACTTGGCTGGCCATGGTTCTTGTGAGGACGCCGTCTGTCTCAACGTTTGAGCATTCACTCTCCGAAGAGCCGCAGTGCCCTCCGACCTTCGGTCACGAGGATAATTTGAATTGTTTTATAGCCAGAAAGTACAAAAGTCCATTTCCTGCTCGCTGGAGCTAAGCTTCTCTTTTTCAGACTTCAACTGAAACAAAAACATTTCTGCGAGCTCTTGAAAACGTTTTTTATCGATTTTTTTTCTTGAACTGAACTTCATTTTCAAGCCGTCTTTTATTTCTGTCCTTGGCGTGTGAAAGTTCTGTTTTAAATGCTTTTAGATAGTTTGAATTGAATCAGGTGAAGTACATTCAGTCAGACAGTGATCATTTTACAGTTTGAGCCCCTGCGAGTCCTAGGAACTCTCTGATCAGAAAAGTATGAGTCCCATTCTGCATTTAGAGCAGGGGTGTCAAACTCATTTCACATTGTGGGCCACATACGGCCTCGGTAGATGTCAAGTGGGCCGGACCATTAAAGTTATACCATACTCTGCTATAAATAACCAAAATAATGTATTTCCTTTGCTTTGGTCTAAGGAAGCACAAGAACATTAGGAAAATGTTGAAATTTAATAAACAGATCTTTTACAAAACATGAAGCTCCTTAGATTTCCTTAGACAAATGTGCAATTTACTTTTATCATTCACATATATGTATTGCAACTATCCCACTGATTGTACAAACGCACACAACTTTAACAAGTAATTGGTATTGAAAAATATAGTAATGCACTTTTAATATTAAACGAGATTTATAAAGAAAGGAATGTTTAAACCATTTACACGTGCAGAGAAAATCTAAATGTAATCCCTGCCTAAACCTTACAAACTAAAGAGAGTGCTATTAAATGTGTAAAGAATCAAGTATTCACATGTCCTTGATAGCGTCTCCTGTGTTGGGTCTGTCTCAGTGACAGACTGAGGCTGCTGTTGTCTTCTTCTCTGATCAAAACAATGTTGTCTTTTACTC
>NW_017842059.1:1457458-1458888 GCF_001891065.2 Hippocampus comes
CTATTTTGGCTTTGTCGGCCAATCTTTTCCTTCACAGATGTCAAACTCAAAGCCCGGGGGCCAAATCCGGCCTGCCACATCTTTTTATGTGGCCCGTGAAAGCAAATCATGTGTCAACTTCCATGATCCTTGCTAAAATCTGTACCAAAATGTCAAATTGGCATGTGTAATAAACAACATTGAAATTTTTCAGTAATTTGGTTACTTTGTTTACATTTGAACAATAATGGAACAAAATATCGGCGGCCCGGTAGTCCAGTGGTTAGCACGTCGACTTCACAGTGCAGAGGTACCGGGTTCAATTCCAGCTCCGGCCTCCCTGTGTGGAGTTTGCATGTTCTCCCCGGGCCTGCGTGGGTTTTCTCCGGGTACTCCGGTTTCCTCCCACATTCCAAAAACATGCATGGTAGGCTGATTGAACACTCTAAGTTGTCCCTAGGTGTGAATGTGAGCGTGGTTGGTTGTTCGTCTCTGTGTGCCCTGCGATTGGCTGGCAACCGATTCAGGGTGTCCCCCGCCTACTGCCCGAAGACAGCTGGGATAGGCTCCAGCACCCCCCGCGACCCTAGTGAGGATCAAGCGGTTCGGAAGATGAATGAATGAATGAATGAATGGAACAAAATATCATAATTGACTGATTTCCAAATTACCAATCCATCACTTTGTCGTGTACAAGTAATCGAAAGCAAATCATGTGTCAACTTCCATGATCCTTGCTAAAATCTGTACCAAAATGTCATATTGTCATGTGTAATAAACAACATTGAAATTTTGCAGTAATTTGGTTACTCTGTTTACATTTGAACAATAATGGAACAAAATATCATAGTTGACTGATTTCCAAATTACCAATCCATCACTTTGTCGTGTACAAGTAATAATATGATGAGACGATTAAACATTTATTTGGTTCCACTAGTTTCATAACGGCCCGTCCCGTTGAGGAAAGACATAACTCCAAAGTGGTCCGCGAAAAAAATGAATTTGACACCCCTGTTTTAGTTCCAATGTAATGGTCAAAGAAAGCGTGCTACGGTGTCCTAGCTGACCCAACCACAGGGAGCGGTGACTGACCTGGACCAAAGTTTGCCTCTCAGCCTTGGGCAGGTTCTTGGCCTGGCGGTCAGCCTCCTCCCACTCCTTCCTCACCTGCCGCCATGAGGAGAAAAGATTCAAGATCAACAATAAGACAAGTGTGACCATTTCCAGTCATCTTTGTGTGACACTCAGCATGCCAATATTTAGGAATATGTATATTGTTGAAGACTGAATAAATATCTCAACTTTTTACTATATTTAGTTTTGTTTCCAACACTGTGTATGTTCATGTGGGTCTTTTCTTCTTTTAAGACGTTCATTTATGTATTGTTTTTTTAATATTTTTTGCTGACATTTTTTGGTCATTTTTTAAACTTGTATTTATGTTTTTA
>NW_017842059.1:1458964-1460365 GCF_001891065.2 Hippocampus comes
TATTTTTGTATTTTATTTTTTTCTCCAAACTTAATTTTTTTTTTTTTACCCCAATTATTTTTTGTTTTGAGACATGTTTTGTTTTGTATGTTTTGCCTCTTGCCAGGCATAACAGCTGAGCACTTTTGACGAACTCCCAAACTGCCTCTTTGAGTTTGAGTATTTTAGCAGGTGTGGTACACCCCCCGGCTCACCCTCTCCATGCGGTTGCGGTGCCTGATCTCTAGCTGCTCCTTGGCCTTCTGGAAGCGACTGTGCTCCTTGTCATCTGCTGGCGTCTCAAAGTAGATGTCCACGTCGTCGGCTGGCTGAGGTGTTCAAACTGCCTCTTTGAGTTTGAGTATTTTAGCAGGTGTGGTACACCCCCCGGCTCACCCTCTCCATGCGGTTGCGGTGCCTGATCTCTAGCTGCTCCTTGGCCTTCTGGAAGCGACTGTGCTCCTTGTCATCTGCTGGCGTCTCAAAGTAGATGTCCACGTCGTCGGCTGGCTGAGGTGTCGGGAGCGTGGCTGCCGAACCAAAATATCCGCCAAACCAATATTAACAAAAAATGGGATTGGAAATAAAGTGCAGTGAACCCCTGCCTATTCATGCTTGGTGAATTAATTTTTTCGCGATTTTGTTTTTGGACACGATCTTTAGCTCTTTATACTGTACAGTGAACTAGGGCTGGGCAATTTTGTATAAAAATAAGCCTCCCAATTATTAACATGATTCTTCACTCATTTCAAACTGTACCACATATTACCCTCCCCAAAAACAACTTCAAATATAATTTTAAAGCCTTAGTGCAACTGACAAGCTGTCACTCACCGAGTCGCTTGCACACGGCCATGCAGTACTCCTCCGAGTCAAAGTTGTTGCGATTTCCCGCGCAGCCTCCGTAGATGAAGAGCACACACTTTCTCTGGCTCAGGTCGAAGTGCCAGCGGGGCATGGAGGCCCTGCAGGGCCCTGTCTCCGCCTCCAGGGTGCACACGGCTGCAGGGGGGCCCATCAATGGGAAGTCAGTAGTGGAAATACAACCTAATACTGTATGTACACTGCTTCTGGGGATTCTGCACTTGATTTGCTGTCCAGGAAGTATGCGCCGATTAATTCAAATTTTAATTGCACAATCATACCTACTTCCTGTCCGCAAGTGTGTATTGTGTAGCCACAGTATTTTGTGTGCACAGTATAATACACAGTTTCATCAATTTTAATTTCAACTTTAGAATTCTGCCTAGCAATGAGGGGCTGCCCATGTCACATGACCAAGACAATTAATTGTCATTGGAAAAAAAAAAAGAAGAAGAACCTTTGACTTCTTGTAGAGTCTTGTCCTCGTCCTCACGGCTGTCCGACATTCTGCTGCTGTCTCGGTTGTGATCTTCATCGTTATCTGCCTCTTCGTCCTCG
>NW_017842059.1:1463268-1463345 GCF_001891065.2 Hippocampus comes
CTCTGTGTGCCCTGCGATTGGCTGGCAACCGATTCAGGGTGTCCCCCGCCTACTGCCCGAAGACAGCTGGGATAGGC
>NW_017842059.1:1463480-1484395 GCF_001891065.2 Hippocampus comes
ATATGATGAGACGATTAAACATTTATTTGGTTCCACTGGTTTCATAACGGCCCGTCCCGTTGAGGAAAGACATAACTCCAAAGTGGTCCGCGAAAAAAATGAATTTGACACCCCTGTTTTAGTTCCAATGTAATGGTCAAAGAAAGCGTGCTACGGTGTCCTAGCTGACCCAACCACAGGGAGCGGTGACTGACCTGGACCAAAGTTTGCCTCTCAGCCTTGGGCAGGTTCTTGGCCTGGCGGTCAGCCTCCTCCCACTCCTTCCTCACCTGCCGCCATGAGGAGAAAAGACTCAAGATCAACAATAAGACAAGTGTGACCATTTCCAGTCATCTTTGTGTGACACTCAGCATGCCAATCTTTAGGAATATGTATATTGTTGAAGATTGAATAAATATCTCAACTTTTTACTATGTTTAGTTTTGTTTCCAACACTGTGTGTATGTCATGTGGGTCTTTTCTTCTTTTAAGACGTTCATTTATGTATTGTATAATGAACGTCTTAAAAGATATTTAATAATATTTTTTGCCGACATTTTTTGGTCATTTTTTAAACTTGTATTTATGATTTAGGAATATGTATATTGTTGAAGACTGAATAAATATCTCAACTTTTTACTATATTTAGTTTTGTTTCCAACACTGTGTATGTTCATGTGGGTCTTTTCTTCTTTTAAGACGTTCATTTATGTATTGTTTTTTTAATATTTTTTGCTGACATTTTTTGGTCATTTTTTAAACTTGTATTTATGTTTTTATTGAATTCTCTTTTTCATAGTTCGTATCATTTTCTATTTTATTCTCTCTTTTCTGATTGAAGTTTGCATTATTTTGTAATATTTTTGTATTGTATTTTTTTCCTCAGACTTTAATTTTTTTTTTACCCCAATTATTTTTTGTTTTGAGACATTTTTTGTTTTGTATGTTTTGCCTCTTGCCAGGCATAACAGCTGAGCACTTTTGACGAACTCTCAAACTGCCTCTTTGAGTTTGAGTATTTTAGCAGGTGTGGTACATCCCCCGGCTCACCCTCTCCATGCGGTTGCGGTGCCTGATCTCTAGCTGCTCCTTGGCCTTCTGGAAGCGACTGTGCTCCTTGTCATCTGCTGGCGTCTCAAAGTAGATGTCCACGTCGTCGGCTGGCTGAGGTGTCGGGAGCGTGGCTGCCGAACCAAAATATCCGCCAAACCAATATTAACAAAAAATGGGATTGGAAATAAAGTGCAGTGACGTTCATTTATGTATTGTATAATGAACGTCTTAAAAGATATTTTTTAATATTTTTTGCTGACATTTTTTGGTCATTTTTTAAACTTGTATTTATGTTTTTAATTGTATTCTCTTTTTCATAGTTCGTATCATTTTCTATTTTATTCTCTCTTTTCTGATTGAAGTTTGCATTATTTTGTAATATTTTTGTATTGTATTTTTTTCCTCAGACTTTAATTTTTTTTTTACCCCAATTATTTTTTGTTTTGAGACATTTTTTGTTTTGTATGTTTTGCCTCTTGCCAGGCATAACAGCTGAGCACTTTTGACGAACTCTCAAACTGCCTCTTTGAGTTTGAGTATTTTAGCAGGTGTGGTACATCCGCCGGTGAGTTTGAGTATTTTAGCAGGTGTGGTACATCCCCCGGCTCACCCTCTCCATGCGGTTGCGGTGCCTGATCTCTAGCTGCTCCTTGGCCTTCTGGAAGCGACTGTGCTCCTTGTCATCTGCTGGCGTCTCAAAGTAGATGTCCACGTCGTCGGCTGGCTGAGGTGTCGGGAGCGTGGCTGCCGAACCAAAATATCCGCCAAACCAATATTAACAAAAAATGGGATTGGAAATAAAGTGCAGTGAACCCCTGCCTATTCATGCTTGGTGAATTAATTTTTTCGCGATTTTGTTTTTGGACACGATCTTTAGCTCTTTATACTGTACAGTGAACTAGGGCTGGGCAATTTTGTATAAAAATAAGCCTCCCAATTATTAACATGATTCTTCACTCATTTCAAACTGTACCACATATTACCCTCCCCAAAAACAACTTCAAATATAATTTTAAAGCCTTAGTGCAACTGACAAGCTGTCACTCACCGAGTCGCTTGCACACGGCCATGCAGTACTCCTCCGAGTCAAAGTTGTTGCGATTTCCCGCGCAGCCTCCGTAGATGAAGAGCACACACTTTCTCTGGCTCAGGTCGAAGTGCCAGCGGGGCATGGAGGCCCTGCAGGGCCCTGTCTCCGCCTCCAGGGTGCACACGGCTGCAGGGGGGCCCATCAATGGGAAGTCAGTAGTGGAAATACAACCTAATACTGTATGTACACTGCTTCTGGGGATTCTGCACTTGATTTGCTGTCCAGGAAGTATGCGCCGATTAATTCAAATTTTAATTGCACAATCATACCTACTTCCTGTCCGCAAGTGTGTATTGTGTAGCCACAGTATTTTGTGTGCACAGTATAATACACAATTTCATCAATTTTAATTTCAACTTTAGAATTCTGCCTAGCAATGAGGGGCTGCCCATGTCACATGACCAAGACAATTAATTGTCATTGGAAAAAAAAAAAGAAGAAGAACCTTTGACTTCTTGTAGAGTCTTGTCCTCGTCCTCACGGCTGTCCGACATTCTGCTGCTGTCTCGGTTGTGATCTTCATCGTTATCTGCCTCTTCATCCTCGTAGACATAGTGGTAATCCTCTTCATCTGCCTCATCCACGTCTTCCTCTGTGTCCTCCTCATCCAGCGGCTCCTCTTTCTGCGTGGGTTGCTCGACAGCCGGAGCCTCGCTACAATAAGGAGACAGAACAAATTATGCACAAAGTTAATAATTATATCACTGCAAAATTTTGAGAAAAAGAGGATGGTTCTAACTTAAGAGGCAAATATAACAAACAAACTAAAATTTGTTCACATAAACTACAGGGATGTTCTGCACCACTTAAACACAGAACTTGGAGGAGGCCAACACGAGGAGTAACTCATGGAACCTGTTCTCAAGGGCGTCCTCGTCTTCATCCAGCTTGGCCTCATCGATTTCCTCATCCTCCACGTCTTCCTCCTCCTCCTCATGCTCGGGGGCTGAATCGGCCGACTCCTCGGTGCGGGAAGGCGGGCAGCAGACGAACTCTGTGCCGTGGAACTTATCGGTGCCGCATGGGAGCAGCATGCCGTAGCTGTGCAGCACCGTCGAGCTTTTGGAGCATGCCTCAGGATGAAACGTGATGACAATCATTCAGCCGTACATTTTCAACCCAATAATGTCCAGGATTTGTTCAATTTTTTATTTCCTGGTCAAATACACAGGCGAGATGTGAAGCGTGGAAATGGCCTGCCAAGCCTAAACTCAGATTGCGCAATCCCTCACTAACTGGGTAAGAAGGCCAGTTTGTCTTTCTACATGTCTCAAACAATTTCAAGATGCATTCTTAGCATTCTCCATAGTCAAGCTAATATGCTTAATACAGTATTTGTTTTACATTGTTTTGCTGGTCACATAAAACCACAGAAAAAAGGGTGAGGTTAGACTGTACTCGAGCTCACCAAGTGGCTTTACAATTTAGGCAATTGCATGCACCCCAAAACATCTCCTAAAAAACGGATAACTGCACGTTCCTCCAATCTAAATTCAAGAGAAAATATTGTTTTGGTTCATTCAAGTGCTTAAAAACACATTAAAATGCTCAATCTACCATGATTATTTCGACTGCTCAAGCCTCCCTTCTCATGCAGTGGAGTAGTCTATCTTCTAATTGGGCACATGCAGACTTGATTCAAGAAGCCAAAACAAACTTGCTGGTGTAGTTGTGAGGAAAACGAAGAGGTAGTAAAAGTTTAATTCAGTAATTTAATGGCAAATATGCCATTAAATATATATATATATATCTGTTTGTCTCATACATTAGTAAATCTGACTCGAATGTCACAATAACACCAATGGACAATTTCGAGCAAGGGCGACCAACCAACCTAAATCGGTCGTCCCCTGTTCCAAACCACAGGTAAAGACGACTCCCCCAATCTGCACTACAACACTGGAGTCAAGTCATGTGATCTGTGTATCCCGTGTTACCTCCTTGGCCACGCCGTGCCACTGTTGGTGACTAGCGCACAGGTCCATTCGCTCCTTGTGGAAGAACTTGCACTTCTCTGGAACCAGCAGCACGTCACTCACAAACTCACCCACTGCAACATAACAAAAAAATCAATAAAATCTCGTTATTGCACACTTCCTCGGAGGCGCTGCTGACCAAAAAGTTCAGATTTTGAGGAGGATCAACCTCTCCGAAAGTAAAGATACCACATGAGGGTTAAGAATTGCATTTTACAATGTTGCAAGGTCGATTTGAATTTAATGAATTGTTCAGCCCATGTGTGGGTGTGTGCTTTTCTCTTCTCGACCTGCTTGTAAAAAATAGTGAGGGTGATTTAAGTGGGAATTTAGGCAGGACGAATAATTGTAGGACCAAAAGTGAGGTTCACGCAAACTGATAATCAGACTGATTTTAAGAAGAAGAGCTCTTGATGAAGCTCCAGTATGGCGTTGTGTATTTTGAGTGTACCTAATGTTTAGGCCCATGAGTAAGCAAGCAAGTATGCATGTCAACCGGGGCCATTACGAAGAAAATAATGGATAACAGTTGGAAAGCCACACGGTGGAGAAGCAGGAATAGAAGAGCTTCTGTTCAAGAGAGTTCGGAGACCAGACCAAAAAAAAACAAAAACAGAGAGTCTGGGAGGTTGAGTAACAAGGGAGGGGAGGGAGCACTCCGATAACAGCTCGTTTGGTGGTTCGTCCAGTGTGGAAGGCAGCGTTTTGGAAAATTAGGGGGTAGCATGGAAGGAGAGGAGGACGGGCGAGCTGCAAATTGCAGCGTGCTCTCGAGCTGCTGCTTATCCCTGCACTTCAGGCCTGACAAATTTGCTTCAGGTATATGTAGCAATTTTTATTGTATTCTCTTTTTCATAGCAATTTTCTGTAAAGACATGCCCCCCCCCAAAAAAAAGAAAAAAAAATCTGCATTGTTTTGTGTGATGTTTGAAATCTGAACAAATATTTCAGGCAAGTGAAACTAGTTTGGTGCCAGACGAATGACAATTTGGAGTCCACCGCCCATTTTTCGGGGAAATATGCTTCCAAAGTCAAACAAATAACTAACTCAAAACATGGTGATGAGTTTTAATATAAAACCTTGAAGACTAATCCATCCACCCATCCATTTTCTGAACCGCTTTATCCTCACGCATGCTGGAACTTATCACAGCTGTCTTCGGGCAGTAGGCGGGGGACACCCTGAACCAGTTGCCAGCCAATCGCAGGGCACACAGAAACGAACAATAATTCGCGCTCACACTCACACCTAGGGACAATTTAGAGTGTTCAATCAGCCTGTCATGCATGTTTTTGGAATGTGGGAGGAAACCGGAGTACCCAGAAAAAACCCACGCAGGCCGGGGGTAAACATGCAAACTCCACACAGGAAGGAAGGAGCCAGGATTGAACACACGACCTCTACACTGTGAGGTCAACGTGCTAACCACTAGACCACTGGGCCGGCCATTGAAGAATAATTCAAGCCCAAATTTCCAGTGAAACAGGTGTCACATTTTCTGCAAAACAGTGCCTTCAAAGGAAAACAAAATTTAGCTGTTCAACGCACCAACATAAATCTGGAAATCAAACTCTGAGGAATAATGCCAAATGGGTTGAAATTTGGGCATTAAAACCAAGTATCCTTTCAAAGTCAAACAAAACGGATCATCATGCTCATCATCATGCGTGACAGGAGCAAATCTCAGATGGAGTTCAAACAACACTTTCTGCAGAAGTGTGCCTCAAAAGGCAAACAAAAATCAAGGCAAGAGTGGCTTGGGAAAATGGTTAGCAAATTGGAATTCCATCCTCCTTTGTGGAACACTAGAGTTCACGGAGAGTTGCCTTTTGTATGCCGGCGTGAAATAGAATGACAAATGAATGGGCTCCTTCAGCATTAAATGTGCAGTTTGAGGCAATTAAATTAGCAGCTGCATGCACGCCGGATGACAGGCCGCAAAATGCTCTCTCCGGCGTTGAAGGGAACGAGCCCCTGAATAAAATAATCCCAGGCTGAATCACACAGACACGGCAGATTAGAGCCTGTGACTACAAATCAAAGTTGACAGCCAAACCGGAAGTTTGACTCATTTGGTTGGCTCAAAGATACTCAATTGCGTTCCACTACCTAATTAAGTCAACCTGAAAACTCATTTCATTGGTTGATCAAAATGTTTACTATTGTGCAGCAAATCACTGTGCTGCATCAATAATAATGTCATCATCATTGTACAAAACGTTGAACATTTTGGCCACGTTCTTTGCTTCAATGGACATTTGCTGTTCCTTCTCATTTGCGCGCCTTGGCGTGCCTCATACATTCAAACATACAAACGGATGTACACGGAGACGGTCAAAACACCTCAGTTAGCTGCAGGCACATTAGTTGTCAGTTTTCGCTAGCCGGTCAATGGTGTTTTGCATTGTTAAATTGAGCTAGTAGAGCTAGGCTGGGTTGTGTGGTTGTTTTAAATTCAGGTAGGCTTCTCTTTGTTTAGTTTGAAAGTAAATTTTAACTGCAAGTGGCAAAAATCAGATTGAAGTCTCTTTTTGAAGAACAGTTTTAAGGTGACTTGACGCCGCCACTAAACAGTGCTTGTTTGTCAAAATTTGGTCACAAATCAAAGCACAGAATCGGCCTGAGGAATTGTGGGAAATTCTTACATGGACTCTAGGGCTCAACGATTTGGGGAAATTTTGTAATTGTTACTTTTCTTCCAGTCGCTGATGGGTAGTGGTACCAGACTTGTGTGCGGGCAGCGTGGGATCGGTTCCACTCTGTGGATGTGGGTGTGAATGGTCGTTTGTCTCTATATGTGCTCTGCGAGTGACTGGCGACCAGTTCAAGGTGTAGTCTGCCTTCTGCCCTAAAACAGCTGGGATAGGCTCCAGCAACTCCCCGCGGCCCAGTTCAGGATAAGTGGTGTTGAAAATACATGGATGGATGGACTTTTCTTCCCTCAGTATTGCGATTTAATCCGAGTTTATTCTTTAAGTTCGTATTCCCATCTATTTTTTTAAACAATACATAAATCTGTATTTGAACTGCTGCTTTTCCACCACTGCTCATATTCACTTAAATAGCTTGTCTCCGGCTTTGGTTTGGATCTTTATCTGTCGGCAAGTGGAAAAATTCAGCCTGAAATTGTCTTCATCTGTATTCTGAGTTTAGCCTGTCTCCAGTCGTGATGTTTGCTGTATGAACATTAAAAAAAAAAAAAAAAAAAAAATCATTCGCCTTCACCCGCTGCCAAGAATGCTCATGAATTGTTGCCATTTTCACAGTCCGGCGCAAACACTAATGGATTTTTTCAATCACGGACAGCGAGCCGGCGGCACGACTCAAACAGTAAAAAAGGCTTCCGGCCTGAGTAAGAGTGGCAGAAAGATGGTGCAGCACAGGAGGACTTGGTTTGATGTTATTTTTCCTTCATCTTTTTTTCCCTCCCAAGCTCACTTGTGATTGTGTTTGCGATTCTCGCCAGTCGCCAGTCAGGCGTGTGTTGTCTTGTTCCAAATTGCATCCAGAAACGAGGACAGTTACGTGACATGGCATTCAGTTCAAAATATTCACAGCGCTTTTACTTTTTCCACATTTTGTTATATTACAGCCTTATTCCAAAACAAATGTAATCAATTTTGGAATCAGGCTGTAACATAAAATATGAAGAAAGTAAAATGTGAAAAAAACTGCACGCAGCACAAGACTGTTTTCCGTTGTGTTTTTAGTCCGAGAAAAATATATATTATTCTAGTTTAGTCCAGTCCTATAAGCTTCACGCTGGCTCCCAGTCAGCTGAAGAATAGATTTTTTAAATTATGCTTCTCGTCTATAAATCACTGAATGGTTTGGGTCTTGAATGCCTTACTTTTAAAATGTTGTAAATGTTTTTAAGGTTGGACATGGATGTTTATAAATGTTGTCATTTAAGTTTTAGGAATTTTAGTCAGATACTTTTGTTTTCTTGGCCTTGCCTCTGAATGTCCTTGAACTGTTGTTTGTAAATGCTTTTAGTTGTCTCTTTGCAGTTAGCACATTGAGTAACCATGCACCTTATGTAGGTAATGTGCATAAAAAAAAAAATAAAAAAAAAAGCTGCCTCACCTTGACACTCTCTTAATATCAAAACTTTTTCATCAAATGAAAATATGAGTTGATTCTCATGGTATTACAACTTTCCCCTCAAAAACATAGATAACTATTTTTTTATGTTGAGAAATAAGAATATTCATGTTGGAGAAATGCTGTTTCCTTTGAAAATAATTCTGACTTGTCTTTTTTTTCAATTATACTAGGAATATTTAAAAAATAATTATCGAAAGACTGCCGGTTTTCACACACAAAAAAGTTTTTTTTTAACCTATTTAATTAAGTCTGTTTTTCATCAGAACAAATAATATTCTGGTAATATTACGACTTTTTTCTTGCAACATTATTTTAACTAAACAAAAAAAAAGACAATTTTCCATGTGAAATGTATCTTGTTTGTAAAAAATAGAACTCTTATTTTAATATTACAAGTTCTTTCCTGTAAATTATACAAGTCATTAAAATGTGTCCTTTTCTATAAAAAGTAGTTACCGGTAATTTTTGCAATATGCCTCTAAATTTTCATTATTTTTATTATTATTATTATCGCAACAATTTGTCTCATCAGACCCCTGCCTGCCACATAAATGGTTTTTAGACTTTTTGATAACCATCGCTCAGATGTTTTATTTGTTTCTCTCACTGCATGGTGACTGGATTTAAACCTTTTGCGTGCGACAGAGGGCCATGCCAAAGGTTTCCCACCCCCGCAAAACGGAGTGGGGCCAGGAGGGAGTATGCTGCAGCAGACCTTCTGCTTGCTGACCCTGCACGTCAATAGGAGTTTATGGTCTCGGGTTGAGCCGGAAGGGAGAAAAAAAAAAATCAGATCGTGTTTTATTGCATAACAAGCCTCCTCGCCAATAATAAATAACGGCTGCGGCCCTGGAGGCATCCACTGTGACAGACGGAAGCAGTCTGCTGCACCGGGCTAACATTAGTCACCTCACATCCAAGTTCAATATTGCGCCAGAGACAGATTAGAAGATCTCTCACACAGACACAAACACACTGACATACACACACAAAGGACAGTGAGGACACTTGAGATGAGCACTTACCGAGCTATTCGGAAGGCATCGTGATGATTTATTTTTTCCGATGACTTTACTCTCACAATGATAAAACAAGGGGTGGGCGATATGGGCAAAATAAATAAATAAATAAATAAAATCTCGATATACCTGTATGTTTTCAAAAAAAATTGGATAACGATAATTTGGTGATAGTCTACTGAAATACTGTGAATTTGCTTCACAGAACAATTATAGATCAACAGTGGTTCTGAACAACAGCTCTTGTTTAGATTTTAAATTGCTTCATACATCTTCTGTAAAACACCGTACAACGATATTCCACGGCAATATTTAACAATGTTCAACTTTGACAGATGCCCAAGCTAGATAGAGCGTTTCCATTGTTTTTGTGAATATTTCTGACAATTTACTTCATTCAGTTGCTCCTTTGAGATATTAGCAAAGCTTCACTACCACTTCCAACCAACTACTACAGCAGTCAGAATAAAGGGGAAAAAAAACATCTTTCGTTTGATATATTGTCATTTGTGCCATGGGCGCTGAAATATGACATTTGTGGACGGTCCTGAACACGGCAATAGAAATACGGCTGTGATATAGTTACTAATGTAGCTAAAATGCAGCGTCTAAGTACTGAATATTAAGCGAATATCAAACATCCGGCAAATTTTTACCCGCTTGCAAAAAGCAAGGTATGTGACAGTGGCGTTAGTGATGTGTCGCAATGTTTATTTGCTTTGTCGGCAGTACAGTACGGGTTCGCTCAACTTGGCGAGGGTTTCATGCGTGTGTTGCTCAGCTTTAAGCAGTAGTCGTGTTTGTGAAGTTGCAAAGTCACGTGATCCTCCATTTGGTTTGAGTGAATTGCTCTTCACGGTTTATCTTTTTTCAGCACATCCCAAAATGTTTTTTTTTTGAACCGACATCAGTTTTGTCAAATCATTTCCAGCCTTGAGACATGGACTCGTGCATCTTTGAAAAAAATGTTGTGCTCCCTCGGCTGTTGCCGCCAATTCATGTGACTGAATCCTGCCCGCTGTTTCACACAATGAAGACTTTGTACAAATCTGTCTTTGAGACACTATGAATACTCAAAATGTAAAATTGCGCATTGTGAAAGCAACTTTGATTTCATATCGAGGACGATGTAGTGTATGTGTTGATTCTAGTAATTAAAAATAATGCAACTGTATTCTTCAAGCTATTTTTAGGTAAGTATCGCATTTGACTCTCACTTCATCCGCCCCGTTGCATCGAAAGCGACTGTCGCGAGGACCCGTGAGATGAGCGAGCGCTTACCGAGGCATTTGTAAGGCACCACAGTGTGGCCGTGCCCCTTGCACACCTTCTTCTCCTTCTTGCACCAGTTGTCGATGTGCAGTGGCTGGTTGGCCTCCACCACATTGGTGATCTGGAGCTCAGGATACATCTGCGAAAAACACAGTGGTAGTCAATAATCACAGAGGGGGATGGGGGATAGTGTGAGTGGATTTTCAAGAGAAGGGGGGATTAAATCATTCTATAAAACAGCGACATTTTGCCAAGAAAAAAAGTCATTTAAGATGAGACAAAGTTGTAAAAAAAAAAAAAAAAAAAGGCATACATTTTTTTGATGTGAAAAACTGCATATTTTCAAGATAAAAATCTATAAGAAAACAGGATTCAACAAGTTGTTTTTTTCTTGATAAAAGTCAGATTTTTTTTTTTTCAAGAAAAGTTTTAATACCATATGAATAGTCATATTTTTTCAAGGAAAAAAAGTCGTGTGAAAAACAATTGACAAAAAAGTCAATATTGTGAGACCAAATAAGTGGGTTTATTTTTTTTCATTTTGAATTTTACAAGAGTCAATTTCAAGATGCTTTGAGAAGTTTCATCTCGGTTGGTTTTGAGCTTTAGAAAATGGTGACTTACCTCCTGACAGTAATGCAACACGGCCTCCTTGGTACCTACGCAGCTCTTGGTTCCGGATGGATCAGGTTCCCAGCGGCCCGTCTGGATGTTGACATGCATGTTGAGCTTGCCGCAGAACATGGCCACCTGCGGCTCGGACATGGCAAACCCGGTGCCTGCGTTGGCTGCCAGCGCCTACAAGATATATATGTAGATTTAAAAAAAGGCCAATTAACCAAAATGGCAGTCTTTCAGAAGCACTGAACTACATTGACAACATGAATTTGAATATTTGTCTTTGTTTGGCAGCTTTCTCTTTGTTGTATTGCTTCAAGTGCATGTATGGGGATGTTGTATGTTTTTCCGCCCAATCAGACGTCAGCCTCTATGTGTTGCCAGGTCAATCTAATCTGTCCAGAACCTTGAGATTCAGTAGTATTGGCCCATGTCCCTTTAGCTATATTAGCAATGGGATGTAACTTCATGGGTGCATCGATATGGATTTCTTTTTTTTTTTGAGGGCGATGCCTTTTCCTACATTGGTCAGAATAAAATTTAGGTAACTGGGTAATCAGACGATTAATCAAAAATATAAATATAGCGCATAATATAATTTCTTTACGGTCCCTTACTGCTTATGTGAAAGACGTCAATTACAAGCAGTTGACTGTTTTACATTGTTCTAATGTATTTCATTTTTAAAATACTTTGTAATAATTTATATTTGAAAAGGACTTGGGCAAATATGCTATTAGGCATCTTAACTGTTCTAAGTGGTCCTGATGATGTACTCTACAAGGCACAGTATGTGTTGTTGTATTGCATCTTGTATTGTATTGGTTGTTTCTGCAATTGCAACATGATGGCGGTGGTATGAAGTCAAGTACGTAAGTCCCCACTGAAAGGAGAGGTGTCAAACGCACAGCTAGCCACTGGAAGTCAGGGAGAGTTACGTTTGGATTCGTGCGCAAGGTTTTGGTCTGGTGGGAGCAAAGTGCGCTCTGTCACGCTTCAACAACAGGAACGTTTCATTCCTGATCCTCAGGTGGATCATTCACTCCCCTGCTAGGTTCACTACAGACTGTGGCCACAAGTATATTTATAGACACTTAGGAAGCACATAATGTTGGTCGAATGGTATGGGTGCCTGCCTTACTGTTCTGAGGCTCTGGGTTTGTGAGTTTTCCACCCAGATCTTAAAAACATGTTCATCGGAGACTATACATTGTCCCATTGGTATGAATAGAAGTGCAAATGTTTGTCTATTGGGCAAAGTGGTTACTTGATTTATATTGGATATCTCTTGGAAAAAATTTAAAAATATTGGGACTTTATTGTGAAAATAGGAGTGATGCCTAAATAGGGACCATATCATTATTTCCTTGACTATTATGTTTTCCTCCCCCCCACCCCCGCCACGTGTGCCAATGACAAGTGCAGACCACCGCAGAGGTGCAACAAAGTAAGTGCTGCGTAATCAATGGCCGAATGGCTGGCTGGCTGGCCGGCTGGCCTGCGTGATGAGCTGCAGAATTGTCGACTCTGCTAAGATACACACACACACACACACACACACACACACACACACACACACACACCCACCCCCACCCACCCTCGAGCCTCTCTCTCTCTCTCTCACACACACACACACACACACACACACACACACACACACACACACACACACACGCACGCGCACACACGCACACATCCTCATTCGCTCACCAGAGGATGCGACAGGCATTTTGGGGACGAGCACTAATGCGATTTAAAATGCAGGAATCTGAGGAATCAAATATATTTGAAAACATACACAAATTGCAAGCATACAGCATATAGAAACATACCGTTTGTATTGTGGTATCTGTGTATTGTTTGTTTCTTTCAGAAATGGGGCCTGGTGGCGTGGCGTGAGAATCTGGGCATGAGCTGTGGCCGTGAGTGTTTTCATTTTGTCGTTTGACTGTTTCTCCTGTTAAATAAACTGCTGGCAAGTGCGTCAGTGACTGTGGCTCTCCACGTGAGGGCATTACATTAAGTAAGCATACTAAGGCTGCAACGCAGTTATTGTAATATTAAACTATTGTTTTGATTAATTAATTAATCCGATTTGTTTAATACCAGGATATTATTTAAAATCAACACTACAGAAAAACAAATACTAATATATTAGGAGCTTCATTTACACTAAAAATGAAGCTCCTCAACTCACTACAGCACCATGATGTTACCGAATGATGGCAAAGCAATCCTATTGTTTGGCCTGTGCAAAAAAAAACAAAAAACAAAAAAAAAACACAAAAAAAACAACAAACAAACAAACAAAAAAAAACCCCCCAACAACAACAGCCAAATGGTGAGTTTTTTAGCAATTAATGCAGGATAGGTTCTCCCCAAAAATGTGAGCGTAGGCACCTTTGTGAAGGGCAAACTGCAATTTCTGTTGTCATGCTCCAACTCAATCACCTCTGAATAGAAACCTTATCGACAAATTGTCAAATTATTATCTCCAGAATACAAATAACGCATCTTTGCTCATCTAGCTTTACCAGTGACACATGGTGACAAGTAGAACAATAAAATATTCTTCCACTAGATGGCAGAAAATACAATAAACCTGTTGCCATTCATACAACACAATAATTGGGTTGTGTTCAGTGAAACAGTCTCACATTTCACAGCGGAATCCTGAGTGAATATTTTTTTTTTGATTTTTTTTTGTGCATGTCGTATAAAGGCAAACGGGATTCCACGTGTCCATTAACAGGTCAAAAGGGTTCGGTAGATGGCTCTTGGCACTAATTAACATCATGGAACATGTGGGACAAAGACAGGAGGCAAAGGTCATACTAAAGTGAAATTAATACGTTTAACCAGTAACACCCTGTGTGTAAACAGTGTTGTTATCGTGACATCTTGGGAACATTCCTGAAATACCCACACTGTTCGCTACTTTTTACAGACAGAATTGATTCCACAATTCTACATCCAGCCTTCTTGTGTGGAGTTTGCATGTTCTCCCCGTGCCTGCGTGGGTTTTATCCGGATGCTCCCGTTTCCACCCACATTCCAAAAACATGCGTGGCAGCTTCATGGAACATGGACTACTAAACTAATCACGAAATTGAAATGAACAAATCTCAGTTCCTCGGAAATACTCAATTCACAGACATTACAATACATTGTTGGTGCTTTCCAAATTACAATGATTCCAAACTGCAGATAGTAACGTCGCCTTGAGACGCAAGCTTCATGTTTACGCCATCCACTAGTTACAGAAGGCCCATTTCTGTGGGAGACATTAGTGTTCAGGAGTAACTGTGTTTATTGCTTATCCACAGACACCCTCTGCATTTGATATTCTATTGCAGAGGTCCTCAACCTTTTTTGCCCCGCGGACCGGTTTAATGTCAGACAATATTTTCAGGGAGCGGCCTTTAAGGCTGGATAGATACAACAATATAATATGATATGACCTGCATGAAAAGTGTAGTATTTTCGAAACATAATAATAAACACGAATCATGACACGAGGGACGTCCTATCTGGCTGCAACATTCTCTGGTCGCTATGGTAACGTTTAAACGTGCCTTCAAAATAAGATACACCGTAAATAAAAAGTGCATGAAAAATACGACTCACCATCGCCGCTTACTATGCTGAGTAGGCTTGGTGCATGTGAATCTCCCATTGAGATAAAGCCATATTTGAAAGAGGACTCCTGATACTGTCTATTAAATGTAGCCTTCTCTTTATTGAAATTCGGAGGCTCCTCTTCTGTCTCCTAGCTGGGCCTTTACCCCCTTCTTGAAAAAAACATTTCAAAGACGTTTGTTTTTTATGCGGGAACCTATCACGTGACCGAGAAGTGCGCATTCACCTGCGTCAAAAGTGACATACTGTAGTTTGATATAACCGATAATTTTTCAAAATAAAACATCTTTCAGATTCCGAAAAGGAATCAAACTGAAGGAATGTAAGTTATTTATTCTTTCTGTGCGGCCCGGCACCAAATGACCTGCGGACCGGTACCGGTCCGGCGGTAGAGGACCCCTGTTCTATTGCATCTCAATGATGTCTCCAGATGGATGGTAAAGAACATCAAGTTGTGCAAAAAGTATTGAAACTTTGAGGGAAAATAAAAGTAAAGGTTCTGGTGCATGTCAGGTTATTCCAGAAATTCCCCCCTAATGTGGAGCCACTCGTTTAGGATTGTGCTTGTAGTTGGCGGTGGGTGGTGTGCAACATTTTTCCTAGACAAGATTGTAACAACACAAGTCACCTGCTACACAAGCACCTGGGTTGGATCCAAATAAGATAATCCAGTTTTGTGTTTGAGCGTGTGTGTTTGAGAGCGAGAGATAGCCGACACACACAAACACATCGCAGGGCCCGTTGGGATGCACAATGACATAACGCCAAATCAAACACGGCATACACCCATCCTGGGAGGAAGTAAACAGGAAACAAAAATGGACGGTCAAAGTATCTGTGGACTTTGTGTACTGTGTGTGTGCTTTCCAAAACATCGGGCCTGGCATCCCATGACAAAATGGCCGCACCTCTCGGATTGTCTCGATTTAAGACTTTTCCCAGAATGCTTATGGGCCATGTGACTGCAGAGAAATGCCTGGTATGGTGAAATCCACCTAATCCTTCCCTGTGGTGACTCGATGCCTAAGTAGGATCGTCGGGTGTGAAACCACACCCACACCCACATGTATTCACACTCACACTCACTCACTCAGTACCACATGGCTCCCCACACACCCACACACACAGACATGCATGCATGCACGCACACTAGGGTGGTCCACATTTTCATGGCAAAAAAAAAAGTTTGTCGGATTCGTCGGGCCGGGTCGGAATTCTTGTCGATACTATGGTACAAGGTTCTGTGCAAAATTTCATTCCGATCTGATGATATTTTCCCGTCCCGCAAAGCGGCCAAAGTTTCCACCATAACAACTGGTCTCAATAGGGTGAACATGTGTATTTTAACCGTGTATTTTGCCATGCGTGACACTGGCTGGGCTGAATGTTGCCCGAACGATCACCTCCTGACTAACTAACCATTCCATCGCTGCTCTCAGCAGCCGGAGACAAACTCAAACGCACGCCTAACACACAACGGTCACCTACTGGCGAGCTAATATCTTTCAATTGAAGTCGAGAATCGCCGGAATTCTTACTGGACGCTGAGCTGAGGACGCTTTTCGACATCGAAAAAAAAAAAAAAAAAAAGAGCACGAGGATCGGCAGTTCCTGCTGGGCCAGGAGAAGCGTTGCGTATTGCGTTAGTCGTGGCTGTGCCTGCGTTCAGCATGGCCGCTGCAACTGCAAGACGCTCACGCTCAGCCACCGAAGTGTGGCTTGTTGGGCAGCCCGAAGCTCACCACGGCTCGTCGGCGCGCTCGTCACCTACGGGTGGTGAACGACTTTGCGGAGAGGGGCGTCGCCCTCATCAGCGCGTTCTGCGGCGCCATTACGCGCGACGAGGAACAGCGACAGCACCTTCTGCAGGTCGTGGAGCGACACCGGGCGTTGCACCCGTGCGCGAAGTAGGCATGGGATGGCACGCACGGCGGATTTCGTTTTTTTTTTGCGGTCTAACAGTGTCACTAGTGTTGATGGACATTATAGACAGATGGACAGATAGACAGATGGACCAGTTAACATGGACCAACAATCTCACCAGTGTTGAAGGATAACCACGGTTGCCTTTTTTGCAATACATGCGTTCCTGTCTTCCGTCTTTGAATTATTGCAAGTGCGAACTGAGCAAAACAAAATCCTTACTGTACGGGAGAAACCGTACTACCATTCAGCCCCGTAAGATTCTTTCCATAGGGGAAACTTTGGTCGCTCTGCGGGACGGGATAAAATTATCCGATCGGAATAAAATTTTGCACACATCCTTGTGTCATAGTATCGACAAGATTTCCGACCCGGCCCGACGAATCCGACAAACTTTTCCAAAATGGACCACCCTAACGCACACGCATAAACACACTCATTTTAGCCGTCAAATTACATAACTTTCGCCCAATTTTGAGCTGACAGCCGTGTCACAGACAAAACGTAGCTGATTTTGAGTTGTCTTGAGGCGTCATAGCCCGTGTCGTGTGACATACTCAATGAAAGGCTGCCGTGTCAGAATTTTTGTTTGCCTTGCCGCAGTATGACGTGTCCAACGTCATCCTCCGATTAGATTGGTTCTTCGGCATTGACCAATAAGAAAAATGTGCCCTCCGACAGCACATAAGACGAGAGACTGGAAGCGTCGCACACAATCAAATGCAATGAACGGTATTTAAAAAGTGACTTCAACAAAAGGAGAAATATTGGAACGGATACACTGCATTTCAACTCATGCAACGTTTGCTAACTGCAATGCCAATAGCTGATTTGTGTCATTAAACAAATTCTTTTCGTAAAATAGACAGCCCATACCGCCCTCTCCCCACCATCCATGGGTCCATACTCTTTTCCTTTTTTCTGTTAAAAAAAAAATTATTGTGATTATTATTACTGCCCTTTTCTGAACAAACATTGCACTTGCACATAATGCCTTCGTCGACATGACTTTGGCAGCTGCTTGTCAGCTGCGCCGATGGACTGAATTTTGACGGAAGCACGCGACGATGGGACGGGGTCTGGTCGGTGACGGACTTGTAGTGAGATATCTTGCCCGGTCCAAGACACGGAATGATATTTATCGGGTAGTCTGACAACACAACCATCGTGAACGACAAAAAAAATCATTTAGATTGAGAAGGCCATTACTCAATCACCCCCAAACCCCTCACACAAACAAACACACACACTCACACACACAGACACTCCCTCTCGCGCCTTCGCTCACTCACTCACACTCCACTCCCCCACAAGCATGCACGCACACACACACACACACACACACACACACACACACACACACACACACACACACACACACACACTGACGTGATTCACTGAGACAGTGAAGCCGTGGGAAGGCCGAGACCTGAGACACTACACAAACATCACTTGGACACCAGGACAGGGTGGAAGGGCGCTATTCAACGACACCCACCCTCATACCTATAACCACACACGCGCGCGCGCACACACACACACACACACACACACACACACACACACACACACACACACACACACACACACACACGAGGCAAGCCCTTCCCCGTGTCAAAGGGTGGACAGTAAACACAGAGTCATAAAAGGACAAAAAAAGACGCGTCATGCTCTGAATCCGAAGGGCAAAGCCTGGCTGGAATGCAAATAAGCTTCCTCGTCCCACTGAAACACTCTTTTGTCCTCACGGCCACTGGACACTGACTGCGACCACAACAAAAAGTGGGGATGACGTTTCGTTCCTAGCTACGCGCAAGCATTCCTGACCCAAATATGCAAGCTGTACAGACACAAATCAATCAATGGTGATTTTTTTTCTCCCTCTCAGTATTGCGAATGCATTTTAACATGTCATTGTTTTTTTCAATGTATTGTTCCCATGTTTTTTTTTTGTTTTTTTTTTTTTTAACAAAGACAAGCGCTAAAAATTAACCTGTGTTACAATAGATCACCAATTTATTACACTTAGTAACACAAATGTTTTGGTGCGGAGTAGGGTGGTCCATTTTGGAAAAGTTTGTCGGATTCGTCGGGCCGGGTCGGAAATCTTGTCGATACTATGACACAAGGATGTGTGCAAAATTTTATTCCGATCGGATAATTTTATCCCGTCCCGCAGAGCGACCAAAGTTTCCCCTATGGAAAGAATGTTACGGGGCTGAATGGTAGTACGGTTTCTCCCGTACAGTAAGGATTTTGTTTTGCTCAGTTCGCACTTGCAATAATTCAAAGACGGAAGACAGGAACGCATGTATTGCAAAAAAGGCAACCGTGGTTATCCTTCAACACTGGTGAGATTGTTGGTCCATGTTAACTGGTCCATCTGTCTATCTGTCCATCTGTCTATAATGTCCATCAACACTAGTGACACTGTTAGACCGCAAAAAAAAACGAAATCCGCCGTGCGTGCCATCCCATGCCTACTTCGCGCACGGGTGCAACGCCCGGTGTCGCTCCACGACCTGCAGAAGGTGCTGTCGCTGTTCCTCGTCGCGCGTGATGGCGCCGCAGAACGCGCTGATGAGGGCGACGCCCCTCTCCGCAAAGTCGTTCACCACCCGTAGGTGACGAGCGCGCCGACGAGCAGTGGTGAAGGCGTCCTCAGCTCAGCGTCCAGTAAGAATGCCGGCGATTCTCGACTTCAATTGAAAGATATTAGCTCGCCAGTAGGTGACCGTTGTGTGTTCGGCGTGCGTTTGAGTTTGTCTCCGGCTGCTGAGAGCAGCGATGGAATGGTTAGTTAGTCAGGAGGTGATCGTTCGGGCAACATTCAGCCCAGCCAGTGTCACGCATGGCAAACAGGGCACGGTTAAAATACACATGTTCACCCTATTGAGACCAGTTGTTATGGTGGAAACTTTGGCCGCTTTGCGGGACGGGAAAATATCATCAGATCGGAATGAAATTTTGCACAGAACCTTGTACCATAGTATCGACAAGAATTCCGACCCGGCCCGACGAATCCGACAAACTTTTTTTTTTGCCATGAAAATGTGGACCACCCTAGTGCGGAGCCTTATTTCAGCCTTTGGGATTTTCAATTTGCATTTTAATATATTGCAATGTGGATTTGATTTCGAAATTAGTTGTTCCGCCCTAGTTTGAAGCCATGCTAAAGGTTTCAAATTAGAGTATTGATTCTTGGTTAAGGTTTCGTCAGGCTTTTAAATTAGGATTTCAAGCATGCTTCAGGTTGCAATAGGGCTTCAAGACTGGGCTAAGGTTTCAAATGTGACTTTCAAAAAATGGTGGAGATTTCAAAGAAGGGTTTCAATTCAGGGTCAAGGGTCCAAAGAGGGATTTTCAGATGAAGTTAAGGTTTTAAAGTAGGGCTTCAAGGCATGGATAGGCTTTCAAATTAGGGTTTTTAAACCTGGGTTGGAGGTTTCGAGCCTTGGTTAGAAGTTTAAATTTGGGGTTAAGAAACTTGGTTAGTCTTTTAAAAGAGGGTTTCAAGCCACGGTTAGGGTTTTAAGGTAGGGTTCTGATTCTGGGTTAGGGTTTCAAACCACGGTTTTAATCATGGGTTCGAGGTTCCACACCTTGGTTCAGGTCCCAAATTAAGCCAAGGTTATGGTTTCCATGTAAGGTTTCAACCCTGCATTGAGGTTTCAAATGAATGTTTCAAGCTTTGGTTAGAGTTTTAAATTTAGGTTTCAAGCCTGGCTTTGAATGTTAAACTAGGTTTAGGGTTTCAAAGTCGGGTTTCTAGCCTATGCCATGATCGAACGTGTTTCTAATTTCTTCTGTTTGTGTTGCACGTCGAATCAAAGACAAAGCCCAGCGAGAGACGACCGCCATGATTACAATTGGTGGCGGACGCGGCAACCATTCCAGTTGGCATGCCTGGCTCCGTCTCCCTCGACCTAGCTAAAGGAGCCCAATGACTCCTCAAATAGCCTGTTGCCACGGAAACCAGCACAAAAGCATCCCAGCTATTCACACAAGCTGGAGGGAAAACAACCCTAGGCATGAAAATCTTACTTTCAAACACTACGCCCGGTTTGACACATTAATTTCAAAACCTAATTGTAAAGCCTAAACTGTATTTGAAACAGTATTTTCTTCTCACCCCATCCAAACAACACTGAGCGATTACATAAGAGATTAACGATTTCTACAAGAAGGCCAAAAAGTTGAGTTGCTTTTTTTTTGGGGGGGGGGGGGGGGGGGGGGGC
>NW_017842059.1:1485655-1499517 GCF_001891065.2 Hippocampus comes
CGACCGCCATGATTACAATTGGTGGCGGACGCGGCAACCATTCCAGTTGGCATGCCTGGCTCCGTCTCCCTCGACCTAGCTAAAGGAGCCCAATGACTCCTCAAATAGCCTGTTGCCACGGAAACCAGCACAAAAGCATCCCAGCTATTCACACAAGCTGGAGGGAAAACAACCCTAGGCATGAAAATCTTACTTTCAAACACTACGCCCGGTTTGACACATTAATTTCAAACCCTAATTGTAAAGCCTAAACTGTATTTGAAACAGTATTTTCTTCTCACCCCATCCAAACAACACTGAGCGATTACATAAGAGATTAACGATTTCTACAAGAAGGCCAAAAAGTTGAGTTGCTTTTTTTTGGGGGGGGGGGGGGGGGGGGGTAGAGCGGACCACTGAGTAAGTCACCAGAGGAAACAATGAGAGTCCGATGCGGAGATACAGAAAGGCCTAATTAGAGCCAGCCGGGGTTGTTGCTAGGATACGCAGGTGTATGACAAGATAAATCAAGCGGCAACAATTACTTCCCGCAAGAAAGAAGATAAATTGCTTGGAAAGACTTGAGCACTTGAGTGACTGAGGATGACTGAGGTCCATTTAGACGTGAATCTGTTGGATGCCCGCGATTCCTCAAAAGCCTCTGAGGTGGCTCTTTGCCTCGACCACCTTGCCACACATTTACCTCCCTGGACGGTGAAAGACAAATTATTGTGATAAATTTGAAACCCATGTTTGAAACTCTAAACTGTGTCTAGGTCTGGTCCTGGTTTGAAACCGTTCTTCATTTCTATTGAGACATCGATCCCAACCGTGTTCTTGCATTACTGCTGCGCCAGGATCGTAGGCAAAATGCCATGAGAATATCCCACCCTGACCCTCCACCTGGTGTGACTCAGCATGTGAGCCTTCCGTCGCGGCTTAGCGTCCACGTGTCCTCCAGAGGATTACACTCCTGACATCGCGGCGCCAATTGTTTACGGCTGAAATAGACCAACTTCGCACCAAGTTGCACATTCATCGGCCCTCAATGAGAGGCCCCGACATTCAGCCGTTGACCTCATCGTCCCTGTTGTTTGCCTTCACTTTCTTCCGGCGCTAATCGGGGTCTTCTTTAAGTTTAAGCTAAGCTAAATTGACAGGCTTTGTCCCGTCTTTCTTTTCCATCCGTGCAGCTCACGGCAGCCGCTGCGGGGATCCAACGGTCGATGAGCCTCGTGCTGTAACGCGGGCATTAGGCTGATTAAATTAGCTGCGCGAGGTGGAGGGGTGAGCGAAGTCCGAGCGTCAAGTCAATGGAGGACTGGCATGGAAGATGAGATGAGGTGATAGCTGTAGTCTTCCGGGGGGCAGGGGGGAAGGAAGTGGCATTTAAATATGATTAAATCGTTATACTGGTGGCCCATTTGTAGGTATTCATGGGGAAATGGAATAGTATTGTCAAGTTTGATAAATATCTGGGGTTCCCATTTGCGTGTCCAGTCTTGTATTTGCCAAAACAATCTCCCTGGTTCATTTTAATGCAAGGCGCCATGGTAGGAATGGATGTGACATCAAAGCGTTGACTGAGTCATCCCTTGCACCCACTAGCTGCTATTGAGGTTTACGCCAGATAGCTTGCCTATAGGTGTAAATCTGTCTTGTCTTACGTTTTTTTTTCTTGCCATAAACGTAGAATCCAGACTGGGATATTTAGGGATTTAAACGGAAAGGATGTAACCTGACCCGCAGAACGGACAGGCTTCCGTCTGCGGATGCGGTGGCTGATTATTTATGATGATCTGTGCATCGGCCTCGTTTGACACGGAATCAGTAAAACTGGCGTCCGTCAGTGATGATTGACGGACCTTCCGTCAGTATTGACGGATTGCCCACCAGTGGAAAATGGCAAGACCGACTTAGATTCATCAGAATCTGACCAAGAAAACATCGCGTTGAATTGGAGAGACAAGTAGGTTCGACTATTTGAAATGTGCTCAGAAGCTATGACAGCGTGTCAAATCGTGGAAAAGAAAAAAAGGAGTCCATCGGTGTCCAGGAAGGATTAGAGGTCACGGTAAGGGTTATTTAACCGTAACTCGCTTCTCACCTCTCACTTTCTTGTTTTCAACCAATCACACATCTCTAAAAGAGTAAAAATTTCTATTCATAACGCGCCAGTGAATAGAGATAATTCAGTTACAGGTGCAAATAGCAAGAATTGCACTCGCTTGCTCCACTTTCTGCTTGATGTCTGGCTCAGCGAAGTGCAGATGGCTCTTGTTGTGCCTCTGAATGTGAAGAAGGGATCCTGCTGCTGCTCAGTGCATCAGCAGATGTATCCAACACTTTATAGGCGATTCTAAATATTTTTTTAATTACTCCTGGGTTTTCGCTATTCATGGTTTACTGTAATATTTAAAGTGCACTTTAACAGTAAACTTTTTGACAGTATTATAACCCGAATAGTGTCTTGGCGATGTGAATGTCAGGGTGTGTCTTTTCCTTTTTTTAAGGGATCAGTTTGGGCACTTGTTTTGTTTAAAAAAAAAAAAAAAAATTTAAATCTAAACACCCAGCTCTGTCTCCCGCTGTAACAAAGCATTAGGCTGATTGATTTTGCTGTGGCGGGGCAACTAAAGCCTGAGGATCCATGCTGACGAGATGAGGTGATATCGGTGTTCTCGCTGGGAAAAAGGAAACGAGTTTTGAGGCTTAGGCGACAGGGGCCCAGCAGGTTTCGGGCAACGGGGCCGTGTTAAATCCACCCGTCTGTCCATTTCGCGGTGCACGCTCAGCAGTTTAAAAAGAGCAGGATTAGCTGCGGGAGTGGGGCCTCGCTGCGGTCGGCCGGCTAATCTGCGGCGCACAGAAGGAGGATTTGGGAGGAGATGACCAGCGCTCGTGTCACTTTCTCCCGTCCTCTGAGTCGAAGAGCTGGGAGCTGTCAGTAAAATACAAACTTATGTTATGATCCATATTCATCTCTCTCTAGTTGCACTTTTTGGGGGCTGCAGAATGGCACTCTGTGATTAGCACATTTACGTCGTTATTTGTTTCATCATTTTTAAAGTCTGTTCATTGCGAAACAACTATTGGAGTTTATATGCGCTGCGCCTATTGTGTGAAATTTTTGCAAAAATTGTATAACCATTCCTGTAGCAAAATGGGACTGTGATTTATGGTTTAACACATACCAACAAGGTAATCTCTTCAATTTCATCTTGCTTACATTGGAGTTCCATTTCTTTTCATGCCCGCCCTAATGCCGTTCTTTGTTTTACTGAGCACTTTGGACTGTGTTGGTTGTTTCTACATCATGAAGACAAGTGTGCGTGTGACTATTGCTGCCATGAAAATGTAACTTTCTTAACAGGATGAATAAATTATCTCGCTCTCCATCTAGCGTTCCACCTCGGCCTTAACCGCCTCGCCTAATGAGCACGTATTTTGCGAGACACGAGTGTGGAACACTGGTGAAAGCTACAGAGTGAGACACCGAGACACAAAGGGAGTGAGACGAGCGCTATGTCTGAATCGCAAGCGAATGACATTGGAGTGGTCACAAGGACAAATTAACCCTTGTTTGAAATCTTCTACTTAACTCAGTCTTGAAAGTCTTCTTTCAAACACTAACCCAGGATTGAAAAGTCAATCCAAATCCTGCAACTCTGGCTTGAAACACTAATTTGAAAGCTTCATCTTTGTTTGACACCTCAATCCAGTCTTGAAACCCTGAATTTGAAACTATAAAAGAGGCTTGAAATCCAAATTTGAAAGCCTTGGATTAAAACAGTTTGAAATCATATTTTTCCACGGAAATCGGCTGATCGCAATCTGTGGCCGTTTGATCGGAACACCTCAACATGACACTATGGCCCGACGGACTAGTCAGCTGGCGGTGATATTAGCCGATATTAGCTCTTTTCAAATCTATAACAATGTGGCCAATTTTTGCCGTTTCTGTAGATATATAAATGCATCACAACAAAAGACACTCTCCTGCCAAAGAAATTGCTGTTTTCTCCGATTTTTCGCTCTGTTGTACAGTCAAACCTCGGTTTTCGAACGTCTCTGTTCTCAACCAAAAATTTCGAGTTTTTTATGCCTCGGATTACGACCGAAATTCGGTTCTCGACCAAACTGAGCGCACTTGAATGCGTCACTTGACTCCTCTCGCCTTCCTTACACGAGGAAGTGACGCTTCCTTGGGTAGACGAGGAAGTGACGCTTCCTCGCGTAGCATTCCATTGTGAGCAGACGTCTTCAATAAAGATTTTTTTTTTTTTAAAAAAAAGAGCGTGGTTTCGGTCTTCGAACAAATCGGTTTTCGAACAGCCTTCTGGAATGGATTATAATTGAAAACCGAGGTATGACTGTATAAAGAAATAATAAAGGACCAAGTAATGTCAAACAGTCAAATATATTGTACCCCAAAAATCCCTATCAGTCGGGCCCTATTTTTTTCCTCCCTCGTTCGGCTTGCAAAGATTAGCAAAAAGATTAGCAAACTGATTGGGAGTACAGAGAATAGGCATATTGTGCCATCTTGTGATCGTCGATCGGTGATCTTTTTTCTTCACTCGCTAATCGACCCTAAAATCCTGATAGTCCAAAGCCTCATTCGTCAGTATGAAAAACATGTCCCAAAAACCTGTTGGTTATGCTTGGGTAGCTGGAATGGATTTATGACATTTCCATTTATTTCAATCGGGAGAGTTGACTGCGCTACGAGTGATTTAAGATGAGAGCAAGCTCATGGAAAGAAATAAACTTGTAAGTCAAGGCGCCGCTGTCACAAGTGCATTGCAGCGAAACAAGGTCAAGACACGAACGGCGTGGAAATCGCTCGTCGCCGTGACCACACAAGTGGATCCATCAGACGTCTGACGGGAGACAGAGTGGCCATCGAGGGGGAAGATGATTAATGTCACAGACTTCGGTTGGTCTTGTCTGTCATGCGGGAGCGAGGGAAGAGAAAGTCATTCCATCAGGCGAGCAAATCAGTTCCATCCCACGACATCACAGCTGCTTGTCTGCTGACTTTGTTTTTCAGGGTTTTAACAGGCTCGCTATTCACATCGCCACACTTGTTGTCACGTATTGACACACGTGAATTGTTGTGTCACTTTTTTTTTTTTTTTTGTTAATTCATATAATAGCAAAAAATGTTAACAAGGAATACAGGAATCCCGTTTGATATTGAATGAACTTTGACAAGTTATCCAGCCAAATACAGCAAAAAATATGTAATTGAGTGTTTGAAAACTCACGGAATTGCTTGCATCTGACATATTTGCAGGAGGAAAAGAGAAAACGAAAAGGCTGCTCGGTGGGTGCTAAATTTAGCCACGGAAGATCAAATGACTTTTAATGGCTTCCTCTGACTATTTCACTTGCTGTGCCTGCGGCCAAAAATCATAACCCATCAAATTAATGGAATTCTCGTCTGTGGTTGATTGCTTTTTATACAGGATCAAAAAAATGGCGTGTACCGTTTTGGCCTGGAAGAAAAAGTGGGAGGTCAGGCAACTGAGCTGGTATTAGAAGAGAATCGGCTGAAAGTGAATAAACTCCATTGATTGTTGGTTCATTGGTTAATTGCTACAAAATGCATCCAAGGGTTTTTCTTTATCAGGCAAAATGAATTGATGAGCTACAATGTCTCATATGAAACGGACGTGCTGTATCATGCGCTCATACTGGACGTCATCAAAATCAGTCAATAGATTAGATAAGTAGATTCGATTGTCGTTTTGTTCAATTTTGATTTCAGCACACGTACTTTGGTATGTAACCTCGGAATGATTTAATAGTACATTTAATGCAGTGGTATTGAGAATGTGCGGGCAGGGGTTTGTTTGCTGCAAATGTGTTGACATCGATGTGCTTATCTGTATATTACTGGAACAAGAGGACCTGAGTTGAACAGATGTTCATGATTTGTTATTTTTATTGTTGGGTATTGTTACATTTACATCTATCCGTGGTGTTACATAATGTTGTTTTGAGAACAACAAGTACAATTTGTCTCGTTTTTGTTTTGTGCCAAGGTCTTCGAGGTGTAAGCCTTGATTTTAGTGTGCTTATCTGTCCATGATGGGGACAAAATAACCTAAGTGAATATTTGTGATTTTTTTTTTTCTTAATTCCAAGGCCACGCCTAAAACAGTGCTTCTCAAAGTTGGGTCTGCAGCTTGGGTGGCAAATATACAAACTGAGTAAGACTGAATCATTTATAGTCATTGGTGATCATAATACTGTCATTATTATAATTGGATAGTTTGTAACATAAAAACGGAGTAAAATTGGATGACTTGAGTATGTCTTGCTTTACGCAAGCAATTGCTTGTCACGTGACTTGCTTGAAATTTTGCTGGCACTTGATTTGAAGGCCTTGAATTTCGGTGCAATTACAGTAGCACTTGCTTGAAACTTATGACGTGACTTATGACGAAGACTTAATGATGTGACTATGTCCCACCTTGGCTAAATGCTAACAGAGCTCTTCTGCATGATGTCGTGTCTTGACATTAAGTTTGACATTATCAGATTTTTTTTAATGTGTGTAGAGCAAAGATCATAAAATCACCACTCATAATGGCGCGAGATCTGACGTGACTCTAGAAGTGGTCTAAAACTGTTTCTTCCTACCCTTTCCTGGCCCAAGGCACTTATTAAAATGAGACACATCTCACGGTATTTTGAAACACACGCAAAAAAACAAACAAACAGGTTGATGATGTAACTTCTGCCATCTAGTGGAAAAATATTTTGTTGTTCTCCTTGCCACTATACGTTGCTGGCTTAGAAGGGTAAACAAAGACACATAATTTGAAATGAATAAATCATTTGAACTGAATTAAGTGAAACTGGACCATTTGCCACGACACACCCGATATGCAAGTGCCACAGCACAGCGGTTAAGAAGTACTGGTGTCAAATAATTACAGCCGACTAAAGTAGGTGATCCGGGGTTACCGTGGCAACCACAGAGATGCTATTCACCCCCCTTCACAAACCGGGGGAACCATCAACATGTCAACCATGCAGCTAAAACCATTCGCTATTGTTTTAAGTGCAGTTTTTTTTCAATTTCCAGGGTTTTCCGTCAGGCATCCGAGCGACATTAAAGAAGAGCGCATACAGACGCTCGTGAAAGCGTGCCAGATTACACATACAAATCTGAGGCTTTTGTGTCTTCCTGTGGGGGCTCGCGTTTTGCTCTCTCTTGTGGAATTGATTACATGGTGAGAAGGCAGGAGGCTTCTAAGATGATGAACACCCCCCATGCCCCCTGCCCATGTCCTGCGGGGGCCACCGTATGTCCTTGAGAAATGCTGTATCAAGCGGCGCCAGCCTAACGCGCTCTCCTGAGGGAGTGTACACTTACAACTCGTCTGTCTTTTACAGCCCCCCCCCCCCCACACACACACACACGTCTGTAAAGAGACCCAGCTGACCACCTGAGTATCCCCCTGGCTCACATATGAATCAAAGCAGAGGTCGGTACATTTTTGTTTGACCCTTCCCACAAACTAAACATTTCAACTAATATAAAAAACACTTTTAATCATTCCTTTGCACCTCTTCTCATTCTGTCCCTGTCAGGAAATGGGAGACTATTGTATAAGACCACTTTTTTTTTCAATCCCAATTGAAATTTACTGTAAAACTGACACAAAAAACAAAAGGCGAGTTACGCATTGTACTCACGAGTTATGAACAGTGTGTTGTAACAGTGTGTCACGTGACAGCATCATCACTGATCAGCGACGAGTTGACGTGCGATAAAGGGGCGTGCTGACAAGAAACGTGTTCCCCCACCTTTAACCACAGCCAACGAGTCCTGCCTCAGCTTTTATTCACTCTTCCTCCTTTACAATTCCTGCCACCTGCTACTCTGTTTCTGCTTCCGTCTTTTGCATTCTCACATCCTGTGTCATTTGTTTCATTCCTTGCACCAAAACCTCCTTGCTGATTTCACTTTGATTTTTCTTGCTCTTCAGCTGTGCCAGATTCTGCTATATTCCCATCTCCCCGCTTTTGTTCCAACAACCACCAAATTTTCTGATATTCTTGCTTCCTCTGCAGTTATCGCTGCATCTGCCCAGATATTCCAGCTTCCGACATTATTCTCTCTAATTCTGAAACACTCCCACTCATTTACCCCTCCCCTTCATCCTCTCATATCGCTGCTTCCTCCTCCTCAGGCTTCCTTCCATTCATTCATCTTTTACTCCCTTCCACTTTGATCCTTTAAGATCCTTGCTATCTTCTGTTTCCTTTCTGTTACAGACAGATGGATACTTTATTCCAGATTCGGTTACTGTACTGCCATGTCTTTGTGCTCTATCCCTTGCCAGTCCCTCCTGTTATTTCCTCCTCCTATTCCTGTCAGCTCTTCCTGAGACATCTCCATGCGTTCCATCCTACAGAAGCATGCAAAGAAGAGCGAGCTAATCGCTGTCGTCAGCCTGCAGGGGACTGACGTCCTCACGAATGGACGCACAAGGACTGTTTGGGGACAGATGGTCTCGAGGCGGGCTTGACAAGTGCTCTATCACTCGGAGACATTCCGCTTGATGTTTTATTAATGGAATAAAAGCGTGCTCGCACACACATGGAGGGGTGAGTGGGTTTAAACCGCCAGCGTTGCCTCGCATCCCCCAGCGAAGAAAGCATGAAATAATAAAGTCAGCAGAGGCGGTCCTGCTTCCAGCGGCGTTATTGGTGGTGGGTTGGGGGCTGGGGGGTGACTCGCTCCATGGGAGGAAGAGAGCTCACTCGCAGCACAATACGAGCACAAAGCACTGCATTCCTGCACACCCTGCCGCACAAAAGATATCGCTGTGCAGCTGTTATGAGGGCGCACAGGTGTGCTCAGCAGCCATGTTGTCCTACATATGACCAAACGAATTGCATGTTTCAAAAAAAAAAGAAGGGGGGTGGGGGGGGGTCATCAGGGACATTCTTGTTCCATACGGTGGATGCCCCCAGGTGTCTAACCATCCATTTTCTATACAACTTGACCTCATTGGGGGGGGGGGGGGGGCCCACACGTGAGCTGGAGCCCTTCCCATCTGATTTGGGATAAGGATTGGGTTAGGGTTCGTGCTATTAGCTTGTGTATAAATATGCTTATTATGTGTTTGTTTAATCATCTTTTGCTCAGTAATGCGACGAAAGCGCATCGCCGGCTGTAAGTTTTTCCACTCAACCCTTTACTCACCCTCTTTGCCTGTCCCCGTGGCTGGGTGGCATTTTCCCTGTCCTGCTATCTGTGGATTATAGAGCTTTACTTGTCCCATCCCCCTTAAATCCTCAGAAACTCTTTTAGATGGACTTTGGACTAAACCGCATTGCCACTCACCCGTTTGTTGCTGGAATCGCCGCAGTTGATGTCAAAAGTTATTTTGAACTTTTCCGGTGGTTTGTGGGCATTTGGGTCCTATACACATCTGTGACTGATTTGTTTGTAAGTGGAACTTGATCAAGTTTTAAATATTTTATTGAACAACCAATTATTTCATTTAAGACAAAAACTTGAATGTTGAGCAAAGTACAGTATGACTGAAGCCCCCATGGACCCAACCTATTTAGAAATAACCCCACCACCATCCAAAAATACCAGCTAGTCCCATTAAAAGTGTTCAATGAAAAGAGCCTCTTTCTCCCAAAAAGTGCCATTCAAAATGCAAATAAAGCATCTTTCCTCAGGCTTCTCAAGCCAAGATGTTTCATTTATGCTAAAGCCTTTCAAGCAATGGGCTCTTCATTTTTGACTGTATTTGCATTATTATTATGCGACAATGCAATTCCCACGATTATTTTCAGTTGACTGCATCCCTAGGCCAGGGGGTCTGAAATCATTTTCTCAAGCGAGTGTTGTGCATCTACTTTGTGTTTCTTACTAAAATCAGGACCATTATAATTTGTCCTTACTTTTTATAACTTCAAGATACTATCAGCATTGTATTGTCACCAAACCTTAATTAAACTTCTTTTAGACGTCTGATGAGGAATCAACTATTTTGTCTTCATCCGTCTGTGCTTTCGAGCAGTTGGGGGCCGCTCTACTGCCAGATAATCAACCCACAGCCAGCAGAGAAAAGGCAGGCGCAGAGAGAACAAGGCTCGCCTGATGAGGCTTTTGCCGTCAAATCCGCACGATGAGCTTTTATGAGCGTGTCTGAGGGTGCAGTTGCTTCAGGAAGACGAGCGGAGGAAGGAAGGGAGGTGGCTAAATCTGTCGGGAGGCACTAAAAGGAGGCTTTTTTTCCCCTTCCTTGCTGCTGGTTACAGGTCATTGTTCTGCTCTAAACACCACTTCCACTCTGAAGGATGAGGCTGCAGTTAGTAGGTCCACAAATCTGAAGCCGCTTTTACAGAGAGATTCTACAAAATTGACGCAACACAGCCCCAAATTGCAGCATTCAGTCACCTTTGTCTTTTACATAGAATCCAGAAGAGGTGAGATATTGCCCTAACTGTCTGCAATTTCACTTTGAAATTTCCCGCAATCAAATAACTGGTGGTTTTCAAAATCCTTACAAAATACGTCTTTGTTCTTGTAACTATTGCACAGATTTCTTGAAAAAAAAATACAATTTCATTTTTGTCAAAATAAAAAAAAATTGAAGTTGTTATGGTACTCTTTTCATCTGTATAATAGGCCACTTTTAGTTCCTCAAATTGTGGTGTTACAATTTTTCGGGGGAGTGGGGTCTACTTGCAGCAGGGTCGCCCATTCCATGTCAAGACAAAGTCTAAAAAAACTGGCCAACAATGGTGAAAAAGCTCATTTCTGACAACTGAACCAAAAGTGCCGCTGAGTGCAATTGAGACTTTGGCCTTCTCATTTGAGCACTTGAGTGTTTTTTTTTTCTTGTCACTTAAGAGGATTCACAACAACTGAAAACAAGCTTTTACCTGCTAATCCGCCAGTGAAGGACAGAGGGGGCAGCAGATGATGGGCACGACAGAAGGTGACGAGGGAGCCCAGCACACAAGGACATGGTTAGCGATCCAAACAGCTCTTGGCGGGGGTGGGAGGCTGATTTATCTGCCACCGACACTCCTCTACACAACAAAGCCTTGGGTCGTTCCCAAAACAAAAGGACTTATTCAGGAGAACAAGCGTTCTTCTGCCATGCTCTCAGATCTTATCCTGTCTGCCACATACAAACTTGATTGAATGTACCGGCAGAAACTTGATAAGACGAAAATTGTTGACGGCCGTGTTTCAGTCTGGACTGAACATTTACCCCAATATTTTTTACGTACATTTTTAGGCTGCAAAAACAATTTCACAACTGTATCTCCAATCACCTTTCTCCCTTGAAATGAATGGAAATTCCAATTAAGCCTCCACCCCAAAAAATGTGTGATTTTTTTCATTTAGAAATTAGTACTCTAACTGTTGTGCTTTCTAAAAACATCCACACATTGACTGTAGTCGGGCTGCCAGCAACGGTGATGATTCACCGATGAATTGGATTAAAGAGGCTCCAACTCCCCTTTGGCAAGACACTGAACACTAAATTGCTCCCAGGTCTGCATTGTAAATGAAAAACTGTTCTCAATTGCCCTATGTGGTTAAAAAAAGAATTCATCCCTTCCTTCAAAAACAGGTCATGATTTCACATTGGGAGAGCTGAAAATACCCAAACTTAAATGAATGATTCAGATACTTGAATGGGAAAATGGTCAAATTTGACTTGACAAGTTTTCTTGTCAAGAAAAAAGTAAAAATAGCCAAGCTAAAAAAATACAAACAAAAAATAACATTTTAAAATGAGTACATTTATACACATCTGTAGTATTATTAAGGTTCCTGCGGCTGTTAGCATCATGGCCACGAAAAAAAGTCATTTTAATCTTACTGTTCCTGTTCCAGACGCAAAGAAGTCACTGAACATTTATTTTCTTAATGATATACATTTTTAGATTAATTGTCCCATTCCATCCATTTGCCCCGCTTATCCCGAACAGGGTCGCGGGCGGGAGGGGGGTGGGGTGGGGGTAGGGGGTGGTTTGCTGGAGCCTATGCCAGCTGACTTGGAACAGGAATTAACATTTGTTCCAACTATACAATTGGCTAACAATGTTTACATGACTGGATACAAGCAGGTGTGCATTTTCAATCAACTGATCAATAATCCTTGGCCGGACGGGGGTCGGGGGCGGGAGGGGGGTGGGGTGGGGGTAGGGGGTGGTTTGCTGGAGCCTATGCCAGCTGACTTGGAACAGGAATTAACATTTGTTCCAACTATACAATTGGCTAACAATGTTTACATGACTGGATACAAGCAGGTGTGCATTTTCAATCAACTGATCAATAATCATCTCAAAATCCTGCGAGATCGCAAACCTGTGAAAAATGACTTGATTTCTTATGCTAACATCTCAATAACTGATGATACTTTATGAAGCATTTGTAGAAAATAGATGAGCCAACTGAAATGTCCTTTCGCAAACACAACCGGGGTCAGAAAAAATATCTTGGCAGATGAACAACAGATACATTTAATCTTGGTTGGATTTGAGTTCATGCAAACCAAGTGCGCAGCCGACACAACAATGGCGTTGCAGTTGGCTGAATGCTCGAGAGGCCGCCGTGAAACAACGAGAGGGCGAGCAGGGAATAAAATACGTCTGAGACGGCAAGCGAGGGAGCCTCTCGTTCAAGGTCAAGGTCGGCGTGGCAGGGCAGCATCCACCACGTGACACTTGTTCATGTTTAAAGTGCAAATGCACAAGTCAAGTGCTGTTGATGTTACTGTTTAATGGCAATGGGAAATATTCGACTCAAAGTTTAAATTCCTTGATAAATTGTGAACGTTTATGTGTGTATGCACATTTTTTTATTATTTTACTATGCATTTTCATACACAATATTGCTAATAATATTGAGGTGGTCTTTTTTTTTTTTGCTTCAGAATTTTGTTAATATTGGTTTTACATAGCATCATCTGTTGTAAAGTATTTGGGTTCCAGTATCTTTTGTTACTTTATTTTATTATTCATTTATTTCAATGTGTGCTGTTCATATTTGAAAACGATATTTCTATTTACCTGTGTTAAGATAGGAAAAGATAAGAAAACCTTTATTTGTCTCACAATGGGGAAATTAGCATTAGTTAATACATTAAACAAAAAATAAAAAATTGCTGCAAAATTTTATTTTCTTTACTAATCGATTATCGCTGCCACTTACTTTTATATTTCGTTGACAGTAGGTTTCTGACATGTTATTGGTTACATATTTTCATTCATACTCTATGAACTAAATAAATTTTGAAAATATTTTTCATCTTTCGTAATCGATTAACAACATCAGTTACTTTTCTAGTATTTTGTTGACAGTATATACTGTTCCTTATATTTTATTAGTTATATAATTGAATTCATAGTGGATATATTTAACATATTACTATTTGTTTAAAATATTTTAGGAATCATTTTTATCTTTAGTACAGTCATATAGTCATTGTTTTCAAGTTGACTTTATTATGCGTATATACGGCGTACACATTTTTTTTTATCATCAATACATATTTTGCTGAACAATTATTGGATTTCTGTGTCACAATTTGTCCTGAAACATTATGAACGTTATTCCTTTGTCCACACGAATTCTCTCTGTCAAGTGTTTATTGACACTTTCAACAGTGTTGAGAAGCCAATGAAGTCTTAAGTATTTGCTGTTGGGAGTACAAATAAATCTCAAACAAACAAAGACGACAAGTCACACCATTCAGCTCGGCTATCGATTAAAAAACACCCCCCAAAAAACTGCTCAGCATGGGACTCTTCCGCTGCCGGTACCACCGTACAATTCCGCCATTTGTTCACGCTGACTGATCTGGGAGGAGCCGCGCGTT
>NW_017842059.1:1499818-1647722 GCF_001891065.2 Hippocampus comes
TTTTTTTTTTTTGCTTCAGAATTTTGTTAATATTGGTTTTACATAGCATCATCTGTTGTAAAGTATTTGGGTTCCAGTATCTTTTGTTACTTTATTTTATTATTCATTTATTTCAATGTGTGCTGTTCATATTTGAAAACGATATTTCTATTTACCTGTGTTAAGATAGGAAAAGATAAGAAAACCTTTATTTGTCTCACAATGGGGAAATTAGCATTAGTTAATACATTAAACAAAAAATAAAAAATTGCTGCAAAATTTTATTTTCTTTACTAATCGATTATCGCTGCCACTTACTTTTATATTTCGTTGACAGTAGGTTTCTGACATGTTATTGGTTACATATTTTCATTCATACTCTATGAACTAAATAAATTTTGAAAATATTTTTCATCTTTCGTAATCGATTAACAACATCAGTTACTTTTCTAGTATTTTGTTGACAGTATATACTGTTCCTTATATTTTATTAGTTATATAATTGAATTCATAGTGGATATATTTAACATATTACTATTTGTTTAAAATATTTTAGGAATCATTTTTATCTTTAGTACAGTCATATAGTCATTGTTTTCAAGTTGACTTTATTATGCGTATATACGGCGTACACATTTTTTTTTATCATCAATACATATTTTGCTGAACAATTATTGGATTTCTGTGTCACAATTTGTCCTGAAACATTATGAACGTTATTCCTTTGTCCACACGAATTCTCTCTGTCAAGTGTTTATTGACACTTTCAACAGTGTTGAGAAGCCAATGAAGTCTTAAGTATTTGCTGTTGGGAGTACAAATAAATCTCAAACAAACAAAGACGACAAGTCACACCATTCAGCTCGGCTATCGATTAAAAAACACCCCCCAAAAAACTGCTCAGCATGGGACTCTTCCGCTGCCGGTACCACCGTACAATTCCGCCATTTGTTCACGCTGACTGATCTGGGAGGAGCCGCGCGTTTCCTCCATTAATCATATCGACCGCCGCTTGGCGGCATCGATTCTGCTTGGCTCTGTGTTTACAGGCTGCATGGGTGAGGCCGCCTGGTGGGTGGTCAGGCCTTCTAATGGTGAGGACAGTTGGAGAGTCTGGTTTGTTGTCACACATGTGCAATCTGGAGTTAGGTGTGAAAGTGGACCTCGGGTGGGTGTGAAGATGTAGGGCTGTGGATTCATTTTGTTTGGACAGGAGAAGGTGTCGGACCACCAACCACATTGTATCCAAACCTTTATTGGACAAAGGGACGCATTCATTGTTGAAGTCATGCATCTTGACTATGAGATTAACATTTTAGTACAGTATGTCTGGGAGGAGCCAAGTTTAGCCAGGATCGTTAGTGGAATTTATGGAGAGTCTTTGTCGCACGCATGTGCACTTCCATTTCATTCTCACTAGCTATCTTTCAATCAAACTACCCCCCCCCAACATTGGTTATTTGGCAGTGACCGGCAACTCATGACCTATTTTGCTGTGAATCGCACAAGAACTACAAGTACAAATTCTGCACTGATTAAAATGTGCCAGCTTGTGGCGCAGTCGCCGCGGAAGTACTGCTTTATTCCTTCCTGTTCAAATCCCCACACTGTACTTTTTTAAAATTTTTATTTATTTATGTACTCATTTATTTAATTATTCTCACAATTTCTTGCAGCCAGTCAGTCGGGAGTTGTAAACAAGCCATTTTGTTTCACATATTTAATGAAGAATTCAACTGTTATGCAGTGTAACAATTTCAATGTAGCTTGTAAAACATAAATAATTAGCAAAATGATTATGTGCCGACAAAAATAAAAGGTTATGGGAAGGATAAGTAAAGGTTCATAATAAAAAGAGTGATAAGATTATCGTAAAAAAAAAAAAAAAAAAGAGGTTGGGTTAGAATTAAGAAAAGTTCAAGAGTTTAACCTATGAAACAAATGTAACTAAGTTCAGGTATGATTCGGAAACACTAAGTTACTGGACAGATATTGCCATAATGACCACAGCTGGAACTGAGAGAGAGTAGAACCGTAACATGGCAGTCGACACATTATGATAAAATTAACAAATCATAAAATAGCCGATTCGCAGCAAGGCCAGAATTCCTCACTCCGCGATTGACCAATCAGACCCGTTCACAGCAAAATAACGCCAGCAGGAGCTTTGCCCATCATGCAAAATAACCTCCGTCCCTTTTCATAATCCACAGTACAGCATTAAAGAAACTACATGGAAATTCTGCAATCTGACAGTTGTGTTTGAACTATTTTGAAGCCGTTATCCCTGATATGGTGAGCTCAACATAAGAATAGCTATTTTGACCATCAGCCACAATCACTGGGGTTGCTGTTATGAAAGAACAGCCCCCCAAGTTGAGAAGGGCAAATGCCATTAGGACCATCGTCAGACATTTTACATTCGATATTGTACAATTCAAGAACCGTAGGATTCTTGACCAACACTATTTCTTATTACGGTGATCAACAAAAATGACAATGTTAAACTCTCGTGTCAGCCACGTTAAATTTATTATTATTGTTCATGGTGTAAGAGCAATACACAGTAGATGCTATAGAGGGGAAAAAGCCTCCAAACGTTTTAAAAATAATTATTAAATATAACACCGAGAAAACTAGTTGTAGGAATAGAATAAAAACACATTTTATACCTCAAATAAATCTCGTACATCCTTTAATCAGACTAAAAGTTTTAAAATTTTAAAAACATATTTCAACACCCAAAACTGACGTCTAACAAAAATTTGTGCAGACAAAACAGCATGTGGGGTCTGGCTACGGAAGCGCAGGGAGTCAAAAAGGCTCCATGAGGGTTAAAAACGTCCTCCTCCGTGTTAAAGATAGAACCGAACAGCCAGCATGGAGGCAGGCAGGTTACTTTGTGTCATCTGCTGATTCCCCCGAGGCCTGACAAAGCCCTTCGTCTTTCATTTGATCACTGCACCACGCACCTTCTCGAATGAAAACGGGTGTGGGGAGGAGGGTTATCTTATTCACCGTTTCAGGTCAGTCTGATAATACCAATATAAATTTTAATTGAACGTCACCAAAATGCCTTCCCCCAAAAATAACACAGGAATGACCAGACATGTTTAAGCGCCAACAAAACCATAGAAGAGGAATGTTGACATACCTCAACACGGTAATAAGTGCATATAAAACCACAAAAATGTTGTCACACCCGTATCCACAGTACACTAATATGTCGCTGGAAAACCATACAAGAAGCTACGCGAAAACGTACCTCGATGTATCCGGCCAACGATGGCACCACAACGGCCAAAACCAGAGCTAATATCACCGGGACGCAACCCATCTTCCACGAGTGGGAAATAACTCCTTCACAGAGCTGTCCGGCGTCAAGAAGGCACACTTATAAAGTCCCAGGGCACTTCACGACGACAGCCGCTTTTCGTCACTCGACGAGCGGGACTGAGTCCTGCTCCTGCTTATTTACACGGTCGCAGAAAAAAACGCAGAGAGGGCATAGAGTCACGGAGTGGCTCCGACGTAGAAATGTGGGCAGAGATTATTGGGAAGACTGCTCCGTGTATGGTGCCTCCTCCCTCATCTCTCCTCTCTCACTCTCTGCTGTGGCTCCTCCATTCGTACGTACTGTGGGCTGCACGCATTGCGCCCTCTGGTGGCAATCAAGGGAAACTCCAAGCTGTTCACCAAGTCTGTACTATTTTTTTTAATCAGATTTGATTCTGAATCTGCCCTCATTTGTTTTCTCGAGAACATTAGGTTTGTATAAACACAATAATTTTACACGCATTGCGCCCCCTGGTGGCAATCAAGGGAAACTCCAAGCTGTTCACCAAGTCCGTACTATTTTTTTTAATCAGAGATTGATTCTGAATCTGCCCTAAATTGTTTTCTCTCGAACATTATGGTTTGTATAAACACAATAATTTTATAATAATACACACCAAGGTCGGGTTTAGGTTTGCTGGCAGTCGCCCAAATGCAAACTCGCGTGGGAACAATAGCAGCTGGGGTGAGGGAAAATAAGCAATCAAACAAGCCAAATCGATAAAGGAGGTCTCTCTCCAATGACTTCAACGTGAACTTTCCATAGTGCATAATTACGTGGACAACGTTTCCTTCAACGTCACATCTCTCTCTTTCATTTATACCCCTGAAATAATGTGATTCGGTTTTTGGTTTCTGTAGAAAAGACCAAGTCATTTATTTTAGGAGGATGACAATATCAGATCAAATCTCTCCATAAAAAGTTTACAATCTGAGATTTTATTGTTATCTCAAAATCAGGTGTCTATCTATCATAAAGAACAGGGTTGAGTAACAGTGAGCTCCCCACCAACAATAATTTGAGAGTTTAGGAATTTAGACAAACAGTGCTACAGTTTAACGATGTCAGAAAATAAGGTGTTCTTGATTAACATTGCATGCATACGAATATGGACATTTTAAATAAAATGTCCATCTGAATCTATGTGCGTAATGTGTCAGTTGTAAAATTGTTTTGGATAGGCAAAACACCACCTGATCTTTCTGTACCATGTGTAGACCGCAAATCGTTTTCCCCATTGACTCCTACAAAACTTCACATCGTTTGGAATTGAATGAGATGCCCACTACAAACAAAAAAACAAACAAACACATAAATAAATTTATGTCGTTTAACAAATTAGAATGAAGCTTTGCATATTGGGGAAACTAGAGTACATAGTACATATAGTACAGTATATCATTAAAACGAGGTGAGGCGGCCCAGTTGCGGGCAAGTGGTTAGCGCGTCGGCCTCACAGCGCAGAGGTATCGGGTTCAATTCCAGCTCCGGCCTTCCTGTGTGGAGTTTGCATGTTTTCCCCGTGCCTGCGTGGGTTTTCTCCGGGTACTCCGGTTTCCTCCCACATTTCAAAAACATGCATGGCAGGCTGATTGAAAACTCTAAATAGTCCCTAGGTGTGAGTGTGAATGCGGATGGTTGTTCGTCTCTGCGAGCCCTGCGATTGGCTGGCAACTGGTTCAGGGTGTCCCCCACGTACTGCCCGAAGACAGCTGGGATAGGCTCCAGCACCCCCCACGACCCTTGTGAGGATAAAGCGGATCAGAAAATGGATGGATGGATGGATGGATAAAACGAGGTGAAAAAACGGAGAAAATGTGACAAGGTAATGAAGATGACGTCTCACTGACCATTGATTGCACTCCAGCAAGTCAACATATAAATTCGGCGTCCGGTAATAGAAAAGCAGTCTTAAAAGCAAATCCAACACATTCTGAAGTCAGTCCAGTATATTTTCGAGAGAAGGGGCCATGTGTGAGCTATTTTCACCGCGCCCTCCAGTTTGAAGTATGATTCGACTCTACCACATACAATATGGCGGCAAGAACGCCATAAGCTTTCGTGAACAAGGCGGAATCTTTATATGCTTCTCGTCCAGGCCACCAATGCGAGTAAATACACTGCAATCCCCAACTCCTTCACCAGAGGGTAGTGTAGTTGGTTAGTCTCAGAATAATTTCTGGAGATTTTGGTGATATTTTAAATTTCTTACAATTAAAAAAAGTAAATATGAGTACAGTATTTGATCTTGCTGAGGCGCACCTGTACTCATCAATACATAGCATTCCCTGAAATGTTCACCAGAGGGTAATACTAGTCTGTACTTCGTAATATTTGGTTTGGACCAATCGCGAGCGATCACAGATCCAGGCCTGCTCCTATTGGCTATGGCCATACCCCTCAACTCACCCGTTCACCCTCCTTCTCCAAATCGATACTTAAAAGATGACTGTGATATTTGCCTAGTTTTACAATAGTTAAGTTCACCATCACAACCACCTCGCGAGGCAACCAACATACATTGAATGAATGTGAGAATCGCGGGGAGAAGGAGGCTGAACGGGTGGGTTGATCTGTTTGGGCCGATGCTGTTCGTTGAGGTTCAGCAAACATGACATTAACAGGGTAAAGTAAACTGTAAATTGTAATTGCCCATTATTTTGGAAATACAGGTATACAATATATGTCACGTTGACAGGTGAGTGAGGCTCCACGTGATGAAATGAGGATGGAGCAGAGGCAGAGAGCATTTTTTGGGGTTTACATTTTTGGGTCACTGCAAGTGAATAATTTTAATTCGACATAAATGTTATTAATACGAGTCAGACTCAAACAGACATTGATTATAATTTTTTTTTTTTAAAGTAGGCTTCAACCAAGCATCTTTTTTCAGAAGCAGAGCCTGACCAGATCATGTTCTTGTTACATCATAACAAAAATGTCAGGTTGCCTGTAGCAGTTCAGTAATTTTCTTAATACAACACAGTATAATTTTGCATACATCTGGGTAAAAACAACAACAACAACAACCACCACCGCCACCACATGAGCAGTGTTATCCTCACTCATCAGCTGTCCAAGGGTTTTATTGCTCCCTGTGTTTTTTTTTTTGTTGTTTGGGAGATGGTCCAAAATGGCTTTTTAAGTCTTTTCGGTTGCCGCCTGCTGGTCGCTACAGTCATGAGAGCTCTGTGGAAACTTGAGGAGTCACAGATTGACATTAATATTAAACCACACTTTTCAGAGCTCAATCAGCAGACAAATTGATAATAGGGGAGAAATTGAATACAGTACAGTACTCATAAGAGTACAGCATAGTCAGAGAGATTGCAATCCTCCATCACAGGAAGTATCCAAGCCTTCTTGACTGTCAGTCTCCTGGGAGTTGTCTACGCGCTGGCCTGGGCTACCTCACCAGTCTGCCTCCTCTGGTTGTACGCATTGTACACATCCAGAAACATGTCCTTGCACGGTATGCATGCTTTCAGTTTGGAGCAGATGAGGAAGGAGCCGGCCATCTTGCGGTGGAGGGAGTAGGTCTCCTCTGGTGGAGGAGTGAGACGGTGTCGCAACATGACGGGGACGAGGTTCTGGATACGCTGGGTGGTGCTCTGGGTGCCAAAGTCAAAGGGCTCAGACGATGCAAAAGCTTCACCAAGAATCATTACAGCCTCCACATGAGCATCATTGAAGGTCTGAGGACAAATGAATCCATAACAAGAATCTTTAGCAAAAAAGTGTGCACAGCAAATAGAGAATTGGATGGGGAAATATGAGATATGACAGCCACAGCAAGCAGAGGAAAAATAGAGATGGGTGGAGTTCAAACAATATGAAAAATAAATGAGCACAATACAGGAAATTATTTGATCTTACCTTGGTCTCGAAACCTGTCAGGAACTTAAGGTCTTTTGATTTAGAGAGAACAGTGGCTCGATCACCGACAGAAGCTGCATGCACTACCTGTATACAATGGACAGACAAAGATACACCCAATTTTAAACACAAATCCGTTTTAAAAAAGAAACCCCCTATTAGATATTTTAGATCAGGGATGGGCAACTGGTTGGCCTGCGGGCCGCATACACCTACACTTGGAGCAGACCTCCATTTGATTTTTTTGAATATGACTAAAATGCTTCTCTAACACTGCACTTCTGAGTTGAAATGAGGCTGTTCATCACTGGATATAAATTGTGGCATCATTGAAGGCAGGGGTGTCAAACTCATTTCACATTGTGGGCCACATTCGGACTCGGTACATGTCAAGTGGGCCGGACCATTAACATTATACCATACTCTGCTATAAATAACCAAAATATCATGTCTTTCCTTTGTTTTGGTATAAAGAAGCATTGGCGCATTGATATCGTCTGCAGTAATGGGTCTGTCTCAGTGACAGACTGAGACTGCTGTTTTCTTCTCTCATCAAAACAATGTTGTCTTCTACTCTGATCAAAACAGTGTGCCCCCTAGCGGATAATCAATTAATTGCATTTTATTAAAAATATTCATTCCGTGTCTTTAATGCATTTTTTTTTCACTTTTAAATTATCCCGTGGGCCTGATCGAACCTCCTTGGGGGCCAGTTCAGGCCCGCGAGCCGCATAATTGACACCACTGATTGAAGGTGTCCATCCCTGTTTTAATCTTACCTCTATGTAGTCATTTGTAAATGATTCCGGGTAACTTCTGCACGCTCCAAAATCCAACAGAACTACCTGAAGAAATTTTGATTTGCAAACGTTGACTGACTTTCATCCAAATCAGCATTTAACTGTGGAATATGCCAGGTTTCTTACCTTGTTTGTTTCTGAATTGTAAAAGAAGTTGGCCCAGTTTGGGTCTGTCTGCATGAACCTGAACTCAAAAAGCTCCCTGAGACACAACTGGAGGATGTTGAAGCAGATCTGAAAAGTTTCAAATGAGGTATGGGAGTTGATTAATGATTAATATCATAAGAGTGATGTTGCTATTTGGTCCAATGCCGTCTAAAATTCTTATGAAATTAAAATAAAAGTATTTTTAAATATCTTAAAGTAAATGTGTCAGAATTGGAACAAAGACGAGGAATTTAAAAACTGTTTCGGCCCTGTGACATCGGCCCCCTTTATCGAAAACAGTTTAAATGAAGTAGACCTGGTTCCTGGTTTCTTGGTCCAAATCCACGCAGCGGTCCAGCGGAACCCCCTGCACCAGCTCCATTGCTAATACTCTCCGTGTTGACAGCTCATCGATAATCTCAGGAACCTGGAAAAACGCGTCTCCCTCCAGCAGTGATCTGGAGGCCGGAGATATAAATATAATCATGATGACAAAAAGAAGTCAAATCACCCTCAGAATAGCACAATCTAAACAATTCAACGCAATTCTTTTTCTACCTGCGGAATCTGATGTTTTACTGCCCCAGATGGGCAAGCGATAATTCAGTCAGGAAAAATTTATTCCATAGACTGGACCTTTACTCGGATTTGCACCAAAGTTTAATGAGACCATCCTTGCACTTGCACCACTGTGAGTGGTGAGCAGTAATTAAAAAAAAAAAAATCACTACTGATAAAACTTCCCAGCCGATGATGAGACTGTAAAATTGTGGCCTTTTGTTTAATGTGACACTCTAAATCTATTTTTTGTGCGTCGAGATAAAAAAGACTGGACCGAGGTTAAGTACAAACCTGGTCAACAAATGCAACGTCCTTATTTTTTTTTTTTTTAAACCTGAAAGACTTTTTAGGGGGTATTTGACTTATGGAGCACTTTTCTACCTTAAAGACACTAAAAGCGCTTTAACACTGTGACAACACTTCTCCAGTATCTCCTCATTCAACCTATAGATGACGTCGCATCAAGCGCAACGGGAGCTTTCAGCAATCCCGTAGACTGCTGTTCCCTCAAGCAGTAAATAACAGATATCTTGAACAAATTAAATGGCAATTGGAACATATTTGGGTTTCACACTCAATATTGTGGCATTCGAGGAGCTCATAACTTCAGCAAACCAAATCTAAACTCCAATACACAAACGTACCTAAATTTCTTGGCACACTCAGCCTCCCGGTCATAGTCGCACTCCCATGCCAGTTCTCGCTGAAGAACCTCCAAGCTGCTGTCTGCAAAGAGGCCTGGAAAAAGAATGAATCCATGCAAAACTAAGAATTCGAAAGCAAAGAAAAATTGTCAGGATTTTCTTCAAATGCAATAGCGTAGTTTCTGTAACTAAACAAACCATAAAACTCGATGAAAGATTTACATCTTAAGAACAAGCACTGTGGGGTGGGTTCAACAAAAGTAGCCGTATTGTTGAGTGTTTGAAAATGAACACCTGCCCAAAAATTACTCTTGAACAAGGATGCAACCGAAAGACCAGGAAATAGATAAGCAACAATCGCGCCACCCTGTGGTGTGAACTAAAAATGCCATGATGAAAAACAGTACAGTGGTACCTCTACTTACAAAATTAATTGCTTCTGGAAGAAATTTCTTAACTAGAAAATGTAAGTAGAGACGCGTTTTCCATGTAAATGCCCTATTCCGTTCCAAGCCCCCCCTAAATTCAGACATAAATGTTTTCTAAAGCATAAAAATGCATCAAAATATGTAACAAATACATGCTACAATTAGATTATTGCGCAATAAATGAGAGTTGTGCATAATGTAAAAAACAAAGAATAAAGAATAAAAATGATGGTCATTTAACTTTTAACTGCGTCCTCATCGTGTTTTGCCGTCTTTAGTTCATGTTCTCTCTCAGAAGTGGTTTTTGCCTGGCGTTTTGTAAAGAACTGATCCAAGGATGTTTGCTTTTGTCGGCTTTTAACAATCCTTCGAAATTGTCCATGGCAAACATCAGCATAGTGAGCGATCGCTCAACTGGTGAACACTTTTTTTGGGTGATTCACATTTACGTAAAACTATCGGAGCACCTCATTGCCTGAGGGGCGAATGACGAGGACGGTGCATAGACACAAATGTATCTATCTACACACATAGACACATACGGTAGAAGTCCCTCTTAGCCAATGGGATGCCAGGAAGATGCTCGGTAATAGCCAATGGCAGAGCAGCTATAAGTATGTTGCGTTCCGGAAACTCTGAGCTGCACGGAGCAGCCCATACTGTATTTTTACCTTTCGTATCTTGAAATTTCTTTCGTAACAAGAGGCAATATTTTCCTTTTGAGGCGTTTCGTAACTTGAAAATTTTGTTTCAAGAGACATTCGTAAGTAGAGGTACTACTGTAAAGTATGATGGTAGACAAGAGTTGTCCCATTCTGATCATGTGACCAGAAATCCAATCAGGTAATTTTCATCTGATCGGCGTTGGGCAAAAATCATCCTTTTTTTCTTCTTAAGTTTTAAAGGATTTTGAGTGACCAAATAAGTTTGAGGTGCAAAAATGTTGCAAAATGGCATGGTTTTATATCACACAATGTAACATTTTGGATTTGTGTGGTGGCTTATAATAGGGAAGAGGCAGAAAACCACATCCACACCAGTGCAAGGATTCCACAAAATGCTTCTTGTAACCAGCCATCACGTTGGGATGCCTTTATTAGAATAAATGAATAAAAATTTAAGGGAGTTGAGACAATTTGGTTGTGCACCGTTGTTTGCTTCTGAATGCATAGGTGAGATTATCAGATCAGGACTCGTTACATACATTACTAAAAAGTGCCTTTCGACATAAACTAGAGTCTTCTCGACCGTATGCAGTCCATAGGTAGTTTAATACAAACGTTAAAGTGTTATAAATTACGTCAAATGACTGAAGCACTGATCCAGTCAAAATAAACGAATAAATAAATCAATTAAATTTACATTTAAAACTGGAAAAACAGATGTTATTGTAGTTACAGATATAAATTGGGAATTTCTCCATTGTGAGACAAATAAAAGTTTTCTTATCTTACCTTCAGGTAGAACCACACTCAATTTCAGCACTGACATGAGGTTGTTTATGTCACTATGGATACTCTCTGCCACTCCGGGGTACTAAGAAGAAAACAAAAAAGAAGATCAATGCTAAGTCAGAGGATAATATTACATTTCCAACCTACCTGGATCTTCATTGCGATTTCTCTGCCATCTTTTAAAACCCCATGATGCACCTGTCCAATGGAAGCTGCGGCAAAGGGTTTGTCCTCAAAGGATGACAGCCTCTCTCTCCAACCCGGACCCAGCTCTTTCTCTAAAACATTCTACAAGTATGGTGCACATGGGGAAAAAATGTAGAAATCACATGGATAGAACATAAGGATACAAAGCCTTTGTTTGTTTAAAAAAAAAAAAAAAAAAAAAAAGCATTTCATGTCGTGAATATGGGTATTGTGTGTAGAATTTTGTAGAACTTTGGAATAAGGCTGTGAACATATATTGTGTGGAAGAAGTGAAGCACTGTGAATCATTTTCAGATGCACTGTATGCCTGTGCAACAAAAAAAATTAGCTGCAGTTGAAAATGTTGCAACATCCCTGCTTACATTCATTTGCCTCGTGGGCATGAAGTCTGCACTCTGCCGCACCCTCTCAAAGATCTTTTGAAGCTGGGGGTTGATGAAGGAATTGTCTGGGGAGGGGAAAAAATACAAAGCTTGTTCGAGACCGTAAAATATTTGAACATTCACCCGCACAAACGTAGGAAGGGCCACTACGCAGTGATTACAGGAGTGTGGCACTTACCTTGTATGCTTAGCATCTGTCCTATCTTAAGCGCAGCTCCGCGTACTTTGCACAGTGTGTTGACAATTCTCTCTGCATTGGCTTCTGACAGGAGGGGGGAATCTAACAAGGCATTCATGTCTACAAGAAGAGTGACGTGTGAGTACATGCAAAAACGAGGACAAGGAAAAATTAAACATCCAGGTTTAGAAGATTCAAGCCGTCTTCACTGGAGTTGGGAATCTCAGGCAGGAGGCCGATTCGATACGTCTCTCTATATACAGGCTGTGATTTGATTGGGAAAAAAAATTGATTTTTCAGGGCGGAATGGTTCAGCGATGTGATTCGATTGAGTTTGGGAGCAATACGGTGAGTTTCAATACGATAATTCAATTTGATATTCCTGATTTCTGTGATATTTGCATACAAAACTTCCAGTTCATCACATCCATTTTAATATCACACAGCAACTACCCAAGGAAATCTAAAATGCAGTTTCTAAATGCCAATTTCATTGAGTAAGGCACAAAAAAAAAAAAAATCCAAAAGTACCAGTCCTTATGGGAATAAGTAAAAAGGGGAGCCCCTTGGTACATCGCAAAGTAACTGTGACTAATGACAGGGAAAGCCGAGTTGTACTTCACAGGCAACACCCTAGCACACCATTTGTTGAATCGAGAAATCACACAAATAGAATCTGACAGACAAAGTGAAGTAGGCTACAAGAAACAAACGCATCATGCCACGATTCAAAGAAATTCACGAAAAAAATGAGGAAAAAAAAGTACCGGTACTTGAAATCCATCAGTCTGGAAAAGGTTATAAAGTCATTTCCATGATTCTGGGGCTTCAGAAAACCACTGTCAGAGCCATTCTCCACAAATGGATGAAAATGGGAACAGTGACGCGAATTCCCAGGAGTGGTTGACCAGCTAAAATTATTCCCAATTACACGACTCATCCAGGAGGTTGCGAAAGAAGAAAAAAAAAAGATTTGTGTGTCTGTGTGTGTTTTATTAACATGATATATTTTTGTGTTACTGTACACTGCACCCTAAGCATCTATCAGTTTCACTCTCATGAACAAAGAATTAAAAAAAAATCAAATATAGCATGACCTGCATCACTGGAAGTTGTTAGTACTCAGCAGTCTGCAATTGCAACATGAGATCAGAGCTGTCGCGATATTTTTTTATTTATTCTTCTATTTCAAAGTTTGTTTCGTCTGAGCCTCTCAATGTCCGCTCCACAACTGCACAATTATTGTATTTAAGGGTTTCTGGTGGATTTTGTATCGATTGAAGAGTCTGCTACCGATGCACTCGTATCTCTCTCTCCTTGATGAACAGATATCCGGTAGATTCGGTTTATCTTTCCATAACCTTGTCTCCAAGCATTTTACCTCTTGGCCACCCTAAAAGCCATTTTCAGAGAATGTTCGGACAGATGGAAATTACCTTTTTGTTTGCCTCCCAGTGACTGCTTCGCTACTTCTGCGAGGGCACCAATCCCCAGACCGATTGCCAGTCCTGTGGCAAAGACATGTTTCATGCGGGGCTTGCCAAATTTCAAAACTCCAATCGGATTATTCATACCTCCAAAATTAACCAGCCTGCTGATTCTTGTTGCAGGCACCTTCCTCTCTCGAGCACGGTCATTCAGCTAAATGAAGATAAACCACAATTTATTGTAAACATGGCATATTAATTATCCAGTCTCTACCCATCACACAATTACAGGGGTGCCCAACCTAATTTTGACCGAAGATCTAATTTTCAAGCAACCAACCTCCTGCGATCGAGCCAATAACGCATTTACACGCGTACAAGAGTTTGTGAGTTTATGAAAGGGAAATCACTTGAGTAGCGACCTGACGCGGAGGCATGGGACGCAATTGTGCAGCGTGTTCAGAGCAAGAGCATCACTATCGTAGCTCACGTGTATTGTTTTAAAAGGCTTCTCCTGGCCCTCCGGATTCCCATTCTTTGCCAGTGCCATCGCTGAATTGCAGATGAAACCAACTCTGAATGAGAAAAATAGTAACAACAATAAAAGACATTTTAGCGCAACATCTCTGATCGCAAGCTCCAATTGCAGACTGCTGACTGCTAACAACTCCCGGTGATGCAGGTCACGCACCACCGGAGGTTAAAAGTGAACTGTTTTTTTTTTTATTTTTATTACTGCTGTATTTTATTTTTTTTAGTAGTTTTTTTCTGTCAAAGTGATAGGATTCATAGGGTGCAGTGCACACTAACACAAAAATATATCAATGTTCATAACAGGCACACAGACACACAAATCTTTTTTCCCTCATTTCCCGCTAAAGCCCTCGTGACTGACTTGGGACCAGTCTGCGGACTACCGGTGGATCGCAATCGACTGATTGGGCACCCCTGCACTATTATTTATTTAGAATAGTGACTAAAAAGACAATAACAGTAAACCAAATCATAAGCTGTGACAGTGTTTAAAAAGAAGAAAACAATCCATGCATTTATTTGCAGCACTTACAAAACCCCGAAAGACCATAAATGTAGTGCCGGAATTTTCTCCGCGATGGATTTGATGCTCAGTGCGGCAATAAGCCATTAAATTGAAAAGTACAATTCAACATTAACCCATTTAATTCAGTGTGTCAAGAGTAACTCGACGTACCCTCTGTCGAGCAGGTTTGACCAAGCTCTGCTTGACCTCCCTCGCCTTCTTGATATCTTCTGGTGTGAGTCTGGTCACCACCGTATCATGGACACATCTGGTCAGGTGGTAAAATCTATTGGACGCAAACGTCGTGTGGAGGAAGCGTGTGTTCTGACCTGGCCAGCCAGGACCTGATGAAGATGACCCTGGACTAGGATGGACTCCTATGGTAGATCACAGCAAGCACCGTTCTTATTCAATACATCTAAATTGAGCCAACTGAAATACATATAGTTCAACCAAATGAAAAGAAATGATAAATAAGAATATCTTAGGGCCACCGCACCCTTTGAGCAATACAGTTGAAATCCACTGCGCACTAGCGCAAAAAAAAGAAAGTGCAGTTTTATTTTTGTTATACAACTTAATGACAGCCAACACCATGAACCAAGTCCGCCATGAATTACAAGTAATTAAATTCACCTTGTACTGCTATTCCGCTTCAATGACAAATTACAATTTTCTGCTACCACACAAGTGTTTGTTGTGTTTGCGTTACGTGCATCAACATGTGTGTTGTTCCAAACAAATTTGTCCATGCTGATGCATTACATGGCGATGGGATATGTGGACTCCCAGCGATATCAACTCTGTCAACCAGGATTGCGTTGTGAGGCTCCATATACAATATGTACTTTTTTTTCATGTTTCTGTTACAAATCTGTGAATAAAATATTTGAGTAAGTTCTCATTTAAAAAACTTGTGTAGGATTAAAAAGTGCCACATTGTATTGGCCCACCCTGCAAGTGTACCATTTGGACTTGCAAACATTAAAGGAGGCATGTGGTTGGTCGGACTCAGGCTGAGCTTTACATCCAACTTGAATGTTCATATCTTAATGACAACACGCTAACGATATATCACTCAGCCCTATTAGCATAGATGGCAATGGCGAGTGATGAAAAAAGTGGAAAGGGCGTGGCCTGGCCGGGGGCGTGGTTGCTTATAAAAGTGGCACTAAACATGCTGAAGATAGTGTATTGAATTTACACACTATTTGAAAATTGAACAGAAAAATATCCCAAGATCGCCACTATTCTTTCAAGTGAAAAGTTGTGCAATTTTGCTTATGCATTCCTGGTGAGCATATGTAACTCCAGATTTGCTGCTCAAAATCAAAACTAAAAAAAGTAAACACATTCCCTGCCATATTTAAGATTTGTTCATGACTTGTATTCACAAAGTATTGTGTAAATGTGATAAAAAGCTGTTGATTCTTACCTCATACAGTAACGTCTTTAGTTGTATCCGCTGACTAAGTTTGTTTGAAAAATGCCGATCCCAAAGAATAATTGCTCGGTCGAATGGCGATTTTGTCGGCATGTTTTTTTCACTTTTGTTGCATGATCTGTCAGTGCGACGCATCCACGGGAGCCAAAGTTAATTAAGTCACTCCAATACACACAATAATCTTTGCCTGCTGCGTCTGGTTTCTTCAAAAATTGTCCAAGAGCTTCTGTAACTTCGTCGAACTTGGAACCAATTTTAACCTTTACAGTGACTTTTCTGTCAAGCCAGTCCCATCGGAATTTATTCTTGACATTTGAGTCAATTTCTAGGATTAAAGACTCCTGATCTTTCGTCAAAAATTTCATAATTCCGCTCAAAACGATCCCAGAACAATGAATTTGCGAGACAATCAGGCCGCCATGAATCAGGTAAAACAATATGTTACATGCAATTTGATTGGTCCAATCGCTTGTAGTTAACCACGATTCACAAAAATGATCAATTTAAGAAATAAAACGGCGGATTTCCGCGGATCCACGGAAAATTGCCATCTATGTATTAGTGGGCAAGAACTACGAATTGTGTCTGCAGTGTTGCCGACTTAACTACCGATATGTTTTTGCAATGTTTAGCGACTTTTCTATCATCTCGAGCAACAATTTTCCCAAAAAAGAGACAAGCAAAAAATGCAAACAGTGTTAGCAGCATTCTTATTTCCTGCACAATGGAGGGAAGAGGGCCAAGAGAATTTGTAAATCTACAGTTTCATAGACTGTACGTATTTGGGTGTATTCTAAGACATCACTGTATCATTATACATCAATGTCAATAATATATTTCCCACTTATCTATTTTGGAGTCCTGGCTAGGAACAGCGATAATGAGTTGGTGGTTGGCGTACAAAATTAATATTCAATTTGTCAAGTCTAAAGATGTCATTTGAATTGCCGCTTGTAATTTTGTTTCAAATGTACTGTATATTTCCTTAACAATACATATAATATCTACACTCGGAGCAAATTATTGAAACAAGACTGTATGATATTTGTAAATACAAGCTCAAAACTGAGATTACCGTGTTGGCTTGGCCCACGGCATGTGGCCCCTTTGCAAAATTAATTGCCCACCACTGGTGAAAATAGTTACAGTACCAAAATATCTGTCGCCACCCCCTCCCCGCTGGACTGAGATGATTTTCCGAACATTCTGCTATGATGATAATGAATAACTAAAGGTAAAGACAATACCTGGAGCACTGTCGTCCGTCTGGGTTTTGTCATTAACATCAGGAGGGAACTCTGAGCCCATAGCCCATTTGGTAGCTTCATCAGTATCCACATTTTCCCAGCCCTCCATATCCGGAAAGACATCCTCCTTGACAGACTGTTGCTAAGGACATGATTGGAAAGGTAATTAAATTACAAAACTGCGATACATCTACAATCGAGCCACATAATTCTCTTCAGGAGTTGTTATCAAACATTTTTGTGAATAGAGTTCGTTACAAATTTCAAAAAACGCAAAATGATGGATGCACTGTGAATAAGACATAAACTATCACAATGTAAACTGAATTTCCTACAGGAGACATTATTTTTTTTCACAATTTCAAATCAATTCCCAGGCGTCTTAGTAACATGTCTTCAACATGCTTTCATCAAAATACAACGATCAAGAATTACAGATCCGGCGGTCAACACCCTCATTTTTAATATTAATTTGATCTTTCTGAAATGAGACTTTGAGGGGGGCTGCCCTGTGTCATCCAGTCAGCAACCGGTGTCCATGTACTGGAGATGACAGATTTTGTTACAATGATGACTCGAGGTCTGAATGTTGCATGTGAGCCCCCACAAAGATAGCATGGATTGCATTTTCTCAACATAAATCAGCAGTTCATCACCAAGCCAGTTTTTATTTTTTGCAAGTTTAGTCCCTAAAAAAATCACATTTGCAAGAGGGAAACACAGCATAGGAATTCTTACCGCATTGCTCCCACCCATGAAGGTGCTCACAAGGCCTTCCACCACTTCCTGAGCAACTTTAACTCCTGCTCCCAATGAGGAGTTGCAGGTAATTAATCTTAACTGTTCCCCCTGTGTGGTGATCAGAGCATATCCGACTTTATTTGCCCCGCGTAGTACCTGCAGGACTTCTGACATCACCACTGCGGACAGAGAGGTGGAGAAGTTATAACATGAGAATAGCTGAGGAAAAGCACTTTAAGAACCTTCCAGTACATTTGCTGAATTTTGCTTTGTGGAAATACAATACACACCGTGATAATGGTTTGTCAGTGTATCAGACCCTGTGCTTTATGTTTGTCATTCTGGTGGATGGTTTAACCTAGGGCAAGTCCTCATGAGCCCCCATCCAACCTGTTTTAGATGTCTCCCTCCTCCAACACACCTGATTCAAACGATCAGCTAAATAGCAAGCTTTGCAGAAGCCTGATAACGATTCTGACCATTTGAATCAGGTGGATTGGAAGAGGAAGACATCTAAAACTGGCTGGATAGGGGCTCTCGAGGATCGGACTTGGGCAACTATTACTGAACCCGTTTGTGTTTTCATCACGTGTCCGCATCACCAATCTAGTGTTGTCAGCAGTACGGATAATCAAGTGGTTAATACAAAACACGCGGGTACTATAGTTTACTCGAGCAATGACAGCCATCCATCCATTTTCAACACCGCTTATCTTGAAGGGGGCCAGGAATTGCTGGAGCCTATCCCAGTTGACTTCAGGCGGAAGGGAGAAAACACCTTGAACTGGTCGCCAGCCAGTCGCATGGCACATATCGAGACAAACAACCATTCGCACCCACATCGACACCGTCACTGAGTGATCCCTGAGTGATCCCACGCTGCCCGCACACAAGTCAGGCGAGTGTACCAGTCCACCATCAGAAACTGCAGAAACAGCCTTTCCTGCGTTTTTATGCTAACTAAGAAAAAAGCGGGCGCGGGCGATATTGACACAAACACAACTATTCCTCAAAGTGTGATAACGAATGCAGTATTACCAAAAATTATTATACTTACTTTTTCAGAATGGCTACAGTTCACCTTACGTATTTACAATTCGACCCTTGAGGTCGCCTTGTGTGTGCAAGGCAAAATATGCTTACGGAAGACGCGGAAGTGAAGTTTTGACCAACGTCATAGCGATCCAATCACATCGCCCAAAACAGATGCTTAAAAAAAATTGGGCGTAATTATTAGGCCAATGAAAGAAACGAATTGATGACAAAGGGCGTCTAGTCGAGAGAATGTGTCCAGTCGGATACATTGTAAGGAGGGACTAAAACGAAGGAGGCCAATTGGAATCGAGGGGAGGTTGCAAGTTTCGAGGACGCCACGTTGCACGTGCACTGTTGGAAGGTAACGGCTTCGATTCTAGCTCCGGCCTTCCTGTGTGGAGTTTTCATGTTCTCCCCGTTCCTGCGTGGGTTTTCTCCGGGTACTTCGGTTTCCTACCGCATTCCAAAAACACACATGGAAGGTTCATGGAACACTCTAAATCAGGGGTGTCAAACTCAGTTCCTGGAGGGCCGCTGTCCACCATGTCTTCCAAGTCTCCCTGTTGCAACACACCTTGATTCAAAATGATCAGATCATCAGCAAGCTCTGCCGAAGCCTGGCGTTAAACCTGTTCATTTGAATCAGATGTGTTGCAACAGGGAGACTTGGAAAACATGCAGGACAGCGGCCCTCCAGGATCTGAGTTTGACACCCTTGCTCTAAATTGTCCCTAGGTGTGAATGTGAGAGTGAAAGGTTGTTCGTCTATGTGTGCCCTGAGATTGGCTGACAACCAGTTCAGGGCGTATCCCGCCTACTGCCCGAGGACGGCTGGGATAGGCGCCAGCACGCCCCGCGAGCCTTGTGAGGATAAGCCGATCAGAAAATGGGTAGATGGATGGATGGGTTGTTCGGGACCTGCTCAGTGCTCAGCACTTCCCCTTGTGCGTGCATGTGTGTGAAACCTCGTGATGTTATTGCTGCATTCGAGGAAGGTGGGAAATCGTAGGAATCCCACTCGGATTGTCCTGATTCCGACCTCAAAGCGTTCGAGCCAAGTGTAAACAATGAAGTCTGATTCCGACAAATTGTTTCTTGTTTTGGTTCATCACATTTCCCTCCTCCAAAAAAAACGTTTTTATAATTTTCGTAAATTATATATCTCCAAAGTATTTCATTCATTTCACCGAATAACATGCAGGAAAATGACGGCATATATTTATGCAGTTAGTGTAAATCTTGTTGCATTACCTGAAGTTATTTTAAATAACTAATGTAGTAATAGGTAAATCTAAATATATGTTTATAATCTTGGAAATTATGTTTTGCCATTCACTCTCCATGGGATAGCCATTGTCAAGCGACGTCACATTGAAGTCAGTCGGTGAACTCGGTCCTTTTTTTCCAAACTTCGCAACTCAGATCTCCCAGGTGAAAGGAGCGTTGTGGTCGACTTTTCCGAGTCCAAAGTCGGAAAATATCAACTTCCCACGTTCCTCGAATGCAGCATAAGAGTGGACGCCATCGTTGTCCGGTGAGTGGGGGAGAAAAGCAGTGGAGGGGGGGAGCCGTGCACACGCCATATATGGGCACACCACCGACTCTCGTTTGCTATTGGCTGGCCGCCTTATGCAGCTGCTTGTCAACAAGATGGCCTTCCTCCTTCAGTCGTTTTGACACTGATTATTTTGGTATCCACGCACACATACCGTAAACGCTTGTGTCACTTCTAAATACATAGAAGGAGAGGGGCTGCTGAGAGTCCTAACAAGGTATACAATCCGCTAGGCTGTGTTCAGAGAACTGACAAGCCTCGATAGCAGCCACCGCCGCTTCGAGAAGATTGATAATAGAAAGTACTGTAGTTGCTGTCGACGTTAGCCCGAGCGGCAGCTAGCTTAGCTACGTGGACGCGAACACTTAAAGTCGTGTCACCTGCAATTCACTACACAAACTGGTTTGGCTACAAGAAGTACTACGAGGAAAGTCTTACCATCGACGCTTTAAGAGCTGGGACGGTTGCTTGTGAAGGCCATAGTTGTTGAGGTAAGAGTGCAAACGAAATCCGACGCCAGTGTTTGTGTGTGTTTTTTTTCCACCTTGTTATCTTGCTGGCCACTTTGCAGGTATATTAAGATATCAAGTTAGCAAGCTTGTTAGCAACTCTGTAGTCGGCTATTTACCTAACCTCCCGTATGCGAACTTGCTAAAATAAACATCAATTAAAGTACAATTTCTTCGTCCTTGGATGCGATTAAAGATCACACACAGAAGGATCTGAAAGTTTGTCCTAAACAATGAACAAATATAAATCGTGGTTCTGTGACGCTAAATCAGCTTCAATTGGCTAATTGGGTAACGTGCTACTGTATTGTCACGACTTGCTCAACGAGTACGCAAATAAACTCACCCAAAATACATAACAGCATATATGCTATGTCTTATTTGAACGTAGGATTGATTTAATTGTATATTTTGTAATTTAAATAAACAAGATCGATCATACGGCCTTCGACTATGGACAACGTTCAAAACATTTATTCACTGACACTAAGTATAACGGAAATACATATACAATTAAACCGAATTAAAGACTGTGTTTTAAGACACATCCACCCATCCGTTTTCTGATCCGCTTACCCTCACAAGGGTCACGGGGCGTGCTGGAGCCTACCCCAGCCGTCCTCGGGCAATAGACAGGGGACACCCAGAACTGGTTGCCAGCCAATCGCAGGGCTAACTAACATAGACATACAACTATCAGCGCTCACACTCACACCGAGGGACAATTAAGAGTGTTCCATGAACCTGTCATGCATGATTTCGGAATGCGGGAGGAAACCGTAGTACCCGGAGAAACCCCCAGGCACGGGGAGAACACCCAAACTCTACACAGGAAGGCCGCAGCCGGAATCAAACCCTTCACCTCTGTGCTGTGAGGCCGACGAGCTAACCAGTCGCCCACCGCGCCATATATATATATATATATATATATATATATATATATATATACACACTGTGTGTGTGTGCGTGTGTGCATGTATTTATGTGTACATATGTAAATCTCCTAGTCAGACATACTGACTGCGTGCACCGATTGAATTTGAACAGGTACAAGTGTGTCTGTGAGATGCCACAATGGTTCATGTGTTTGACGAATCAAAGTCTAACTTTTAATGTTGTCACTGTGTCGGCCTGTCACGAAAATTACGATATTGACTTATTGTTGGATAAAACAAACAAAAAAATGGGCACGGTAGTTCTTTCCAGACTCGATGAATTGCCAATTACCTGTATGTTTCTTTATGTTCATCAACATTGAGTGATGTTACTTCTTTCCTCTCCTCTCACTCAAATGGCTCACTGGTGTGGGAGGCAGGACTCAAAAGACAAAGGCACAGAAACAACTGACCACTGCTCTGAATGGTGCACTCAGCTGTATAGCCTGGTTGGCACCTTGTAGCAGTGGCACTTTTGACTATACTTGGGTTGCAGAGCCCCTCCCCTCAAGAACATACACAGATGTCCATGCAGATTGACTTGACACTGGGGTATATCGTTATTCAACCTTTGCTGTCTTTTGAACATACAATACAAAATAGTGCGGAAGAGCAGGTGGTTGATGTGGAAAAGAGAGCGCTGCAGCTATTATACTGATCTATTTCTTGGTGAAATCAAAAGACTGCTGTTGTTGGTATCTCAAGATGTTTTTTTTTTTTTGGTGCACATTTCCCTAAAAAAACAAGGGAATCAGAATTTGCACACAGCTTATTAGCGTCTATAGGTTGGTGGTGTGCATTTAATACCCATCCATCCATCCATTCATTTTCTGATCAACTCATTCTCACTTGCTCGTCCATTAACCTGCCATGCATATTTTTGGAATGTGGGAGGAACCCTTAGTACCTGGAGAAAACCCACACAGGCACAGAGAGAACATGCAAACTCCACACAGGGAGGGCGGAGCCGAAATCGAACCCTGCACCACTGTGAGGCTAACGCTCGAACCAGGCGACCACCGGGCCGCCAGCATTTAATACCCATGTTTGGTAAAGAGCAGGCTTCCTGCTGAGGTTCTTGTAAAACATATTTTAAATGTCCTTAAATTTTAGCCCACATAACCATTTAACATTTGTATATTTCCACTTACCAAAACTCTTGCTTGTGTATTTTGCCAGAGAGCACATGTACATCGGTAAAAGGATGTCCCAAAGGTCCCAGCTCTGAAGTTTTGTTGGCTGCTTTTGTGCTTGGCCAGGATTTGGTGGATTAGTTTGATGCAGAAAGCTTAAATCCAGACCTTCTTTTTCAGGAAGTGTTTCAAATGAAGCTTGTATTTAATGTAGCTTGGTACTTGGACTGCTGTGGTTCACCACTTTATGTTATGTTGAACATTGGTGGTCATATTGAATATGTCATGCTCTTTATGAACACTTTATGAGGATTTTGACTTTTTAACATAATTAGATTGTTGTCACTCCTGTTTTGTTCAGGCTTTAAGGTAACACAGCAAATGAAAACAACGAGCAGAGTGATCCACCATGAAGAGTTGTCACAGTTTGATTGTTAAGGGCCTGGACCAATGGTCCGGACCGTCAGGTTCGGTGGGTGTAGTATTCTCACCAAGTAGCCTTGTATTAAACTATACAAAGTGAATGGGAAAAATAGACATGACATTTATTACAACTATGATGCTTTCAGCACAGTTTTGATTACATTCGACACCTTGTTAAACACATTTTGAAAGCGTAGTGGAACATAGAGTAGAGTGAGTAGGATGTTTCCACACCCATGTTCAAATGCTTTTTGTGAGGTAAAAAGTTACATCAAGAAATCATTTCAAAACTTTTTCCTCCTTTTAATATGACCTACCCCATATACAACTCATTTAAAAAAAAAAAACAAATGGAAATCTCATGTCAAAATTGAATTCAAGTCTCTGTGGTTGGCATCCGTTGATTGTGTCTACCTTGAGCCCCAAATGACCGGCTCCGCAGCCTGTGCTGACCCACTGATGTCACAAACCGGCTGACATACCCTAAAAATTGTTTGATGATACCAGTGTAGCCTGTACTACCAGAGACAAATTCCTTGTGTGTTCTACATACTTGGCCAGTAAAGATGATTCTCATTCTGATTCTGAAAGTGTGATAAGCCGCTCAGGCATTGCTGAAGGCGGCAGGTAGTAGCCACAAGGACTAATGTGAATTGCATAACTTTCACACATTTCATAGGTACATTGAAGTAATGTGCTTAAGTTCAGTACAATTACAAACTTGCCCACGTGAGTCGGGCTCATTCCCCTATTTGACATGAGGGACCCACCGGGGCTGCCTGCCTTCCGAGTCCCGAAAAGAGGGACTGGAGGGAATACAAGCCCTAGGTAGCGATATACACTCGATGACTTAAAAAAAAAAATAATAAAATAAAAAATCGGACAGTCATAACGTTAGTGGTGTAATGAGTCTCTTTTAGTGATTTCTATAACGTTTGTGTTGGCTCATTCACAGTTTTGCGTTTTAATTTGTTTGTTCGAGGCCCAAAATGTGAATTGCGACTCGCATACTTTAACGCAAAACAGCTTATTTCAAGCATTGGAGACGCGTCCTTGTTCGGACACGAGCATTATTGACCCGCTGCGGCTACATCACTTGGTCAGTGCAAAGTGACGGGCGGCAAAAGATAATGACTTCCAAATAGAAGTGGATGGAAAACGGAGCAACTTAGCGACTGTATGTTATTTTTGCCCAACTAGCCATTACATCCAACACTTCAACTGCTGCCTGCTATGTTGTTTAATCAAATCGCCGACTTTCCCGGAATTTACAATGCATGACCTCTATCATTATGTTTTCAATGCCGCATCCCCTTACACTGGAGCTAATTTAAAAGCTTATAAAAGCACCTACACAATTATTATCAGACAGCAAAAATCTGTTAATTCGTAATGTTGGAGAAAGAAATCCTTAACTTACTGCAGAGGTTTAATAAAGTATGAAGAAACGTCTCTTGGTCAAAACCTCTAACGCAACCATTGTTTTCATTTAAAATTTTCAACAATATGGTATAAAAAATTTTCCCCCCCATTTAGGATTGTTACGTACCGACCTAAATTAACGCTGATTTTGCTCTACACATTGTGACAATTCTTTATTCTTGATTCTCTTGTCTTTTTTTTTTTTTTTTTTATAATTCCGAATAGCCGATTATTCGATAGAATATCCGAATACCTAAATACTCAACAGCTGCAGCTCTATTGTCCAGCTCTACTAGAGATTTAATAGTTGCCCTCATATTTTCCATGTAGACTCAGACATTGAAATCAGCTGTCCGAGGACAAGCTAATGAAAGGGGCATAGTTGCTCTTTCATGACAGTCTCACTGAAGTCGTTGCATGTTTGGACCTGCACATATGGAAAACACTGCACAGACACGACAAGTTAGATTCGTATACATTTTCTTTCCCCCGGTTTTTAACATCCTTGGTCAACATGTTACTCACACATCTGTCAAGTCCGTTTCAAGGGTTGAGTCAGTGTTCTAATTGTCTTGTTTTGGTTTGTCCTAAAGAGTACCAGAGGTTGCTGGATGAGCTGTTCAGTATATGTGGCTTGAAGCTGTTTTTAGCAGCATAGAAAGCCTTTTGCAGTGAGCCAAACTCATTGCTGTAATACCCCTTTGCCCTTTTAAGTGCTCCTGTGCATACTTGACGGCCCCAAAAGCTGGCATTGCTGCGGAAGCAAAAGCATTTTGGTTGCACTTGGCCTGGAGCATTGTCAGAATCAAGGGGACAGGACAAGAAGACTAGCAGTTTTACCGCAACCCCACCCCCTTCGATTCTTTGCTGAAAATCGTTTCAGCAAATGCCCGCATGCTCCTTACGTTGCTTTGTATTAAGCAATCCTATTTGAGCCACAAAGATTCAGCAGAGGACGGTCCATTATGTTGCATCTCATGTGTTTGATACAGACACTAAACCTGAAATGGAATCTCTTTATTTGATTTTGACGGGCGAGGCACAGGGAGAGGATGTGATTTGCTGTATGGAGCTTCATTTTAGTTAGATGCTGGGCATTTGTCGTTAAGCGTGTATTAATTTTGAAGCTACCGTATTTTTCGGATTGTACGTCGCTCCGTTTATAAATCGCACCAGCCAAAAAATGCATAATTAAGAAGGAAAAAACATATAAGTCGCACTGGAGTATAAGTCGCATTTTTGGGGGAAATGTATTTGATAAAATCCAACACCAAAAACATACATGTCATCTTGAAAGGCAATTTAAAATAAAAATAAAATAGAGAACAACAGGCTGAATAAGTGTACGGTATACTAACGTTACATGACTAACATGCCTGGTAATGTCAGTAACGACGTAACATATTAAGAGTTATTCAGGTCACTCTAGCATAAAGAACATGCTAACACGTTTACAAAACTATCAGTTTCACTCCAAATCACTAAATCCAATGAAATCTCCATCCTCGGTTTCACTTTTAAACAACTCCCCCAACTCGGGAGGTAGACGATGCACCGCTTCCTTTCTACTTCGCTTACCTCAGACTCATCGTCGATTTAGCAACACAGGCCGAGGGCGCCCTCTTGTGGTTTAATGTGAAAATAACGTGAAATGACATAATCATGTGTTAATAATTTCACACATAAGTCGCTCCAGACTATAAGTCGCACCCCAGGCCAAACTCTGGAAAAAAAACTGCGACTTATGGTCCGGAAAATACGGTAGTTTACTTTTGTCTGGTGTCTTTTATGCTTGAGAAAAATGACTATGCATCGAATGTGAATCGCTTCGTATATTAATGAGGTTCTCACCTGTCGAAATATTAATGGTTTTAATCATTATGCTTTCTGTTTTCTCTCAACTTCATTCTCCCTCTTCTCACTGTCCTCTTAATCCAGGTTGCATGCTTGATCTAAGGGAAGCTCTGCGGCAGACTGTTCCCCACAGGGCAGCACCAAGATAGGACTCTGACCATGAGCGCGCTGGTTGTGGGTACCTGCAGGCCAGCATAGCTGCTGGCATGTTCCAGAGGTCCGCGTCCTGATGGACCGAGACACCTTCTCTCACATCCGTCTGTGGTGCCCACGCCCCTTTGGCACCTACTCGCAGAACAAAGCCAGGAGTCCTGGCACAGGGGGCAATGTTATAGCCGTAGGTGGGGCAGGGTCTTCCTCCCTCTGCAAGGGTGATCCCCCTCCTGGTGCGAGGAGGGCCGGAGATGGCACAGAAGATGGAGGAATTCTCGTGGGTGTGCAGGAAAACAATGTAAAAGTGGAGGATGTGGGCTCTGAGAACACACCACCTGAACCTGAACTTAACTCTGGCTCCCTGATGCAAAGTCAGCCCGCTATGCCCACATCCTCTCCTCCACCGCTCCCTTCTTCTGGGACTCAAATGGAAGATGGTCGAGTGCTGCTGGACACCTGGTATGTCATTAAACCAGGAAACACTAAGGAGAAGATTGCCTTCTTTGTGGCACATCAGTTTAGTGGGGCAGGCCAACCCCGACCCAGCGCCATGAAGGTAAGATGTGAAACCAAAAATGTGTGTTTTGAATTCAAGATGTTTTTCCAAGTACCTCTCGTTCTTTTTTTTCATCACAGGTTAAAGGCAACTGGGCAACTGACTGTAGTAAAGCAAAAAGGCGAAGAAGATGCTCATCCTATGACCCACCAAACCGTACACTTGCCTCCGAAACGCACCTCAGCCATGGCTCCTCTGAAGCACCCAAAGCACTCCCTAGCCCTGATCAACCAGCAATCGATGGGGCGACTGAGACCGACCTGCTGTCAGTGGCTCAGATGGTTGCCTTGGTTGAACAAAGGACAGCCATGGCCCTCCGGAACATTGTGGCTGTACACGGAAACCAGCACCAGCCCTCCATTTCCAGTCAAGAGCAGGGCTTTACCCCTCACCAGCACACATTACTCCGGGAAACAGAATCGGAGCCCTCGCATTTGTCCTTCATGTCTGACAATTCAAAAGGCCAATCTTCCAAAGAAGTCAAGGAATTATCCGCTCCCATTCAGACGGACCAGGAGCTGGAGGAACAGCAAGAGTCATGCCGGGTTGCACAGGCCATCGCGCACTTTGAGTCTCAGAATCTGGAGAATCGCCTCCATATGGGCGCTGGTTCAGCTATTGGCTTTTCTCATCGAGACAGGGAGCTGAGAGGAGGAGCAGAGTCCAGTCATGTAGCTCCTCCGCCACCCCCCAAGCACAGCCAAGGGGAGGTGAGGATAGCTTTCAGAGTATCAAATCTGGACCCTTCTTCTCAGCTGGAGCCGGCAGGCCGGTCACGCTGTATGTTTATGAGTTGCGGAGGCGGGAGCAGCCAGGCGGCAGCCAGATCGAAGGAGAAAATTACCTGTGACCTCTACCAGCTTGTCAGCCCCTCTTCAAGAGACCCCAGTAGCCTGCTGCTTGCCGCCACGACTCCTGCGCCGAAACCAGACGGAGACCTTCATCACTATGACAGGCAGACCTGTGGCAGCCCGGAAACATCCCAGGAACCTTCTTCTGGCGAGAAAATATCTCTGGGGGTGGGTCGGGAGCGAGTGACGGGATTTCACGTGGAAGTCGTGGTGACAGGTGCTGTGGACCAATGTGTGTTTTATGGCAAGGACAGTACAGAAAATGTTCAGGAGGAGACTGTGTGTTTTGCTATGTCTGGTGGGGGAGGAACGGTTGGCTCTACTGACCACTCATCAGAGGATCCTCCTCCAGGACAACTCTTTTTCTTTCCATCGGCACGAGTGGCAGAGGAGGAATCAAATGCAACGGCTTCTGGCAGGGGTTCGGGATTATGCTCACTGGACTGTGCCAACAGCAGCAGCCCAGGAGCAGGAGTTCCATGCTCAGGAGAGCGCGCACCTCGACCGGACTCTCCCCGAGCCAGTGTTGGGGAAGATTGTTCAGACCCATCGCTGTGTCGCCTCTATCGCCACGTCTCCCATGATTTTCTGGAGATCCGCTTTCAGATTCAGCGCTTGCTGGAACCTCGCCAGTATATGCTGCTGCTCCCTGACCACATCATGGTCAATATCTTCAGTTACCTTCCTACCCGCTCCTTGGCAGCCCTCAAATGCACCTGCCACTACTTCAAGGTGCTGATCGAGACCTACGGCGTGCGAGCTGTGGACTCTCGCTGGAATCAAGACCCCCTTTATCGAGATGACCCCTGTAAGCAGTGTAAACGCCAGTATGAGCGCGGGGATGTTTCACTGTGCCGATGGCACCCTAAACCTTACCACCATGACCTGCCTTATGGACGTTCTTACTGGATGTGTTGCCGACGTACGGACAAGGACACGCCAGGATGTCGTGTCGGACTTCACGATAATAACTGGGTCCAGCAGGCTGTTGATGGCTCTCAGCCCGTCCGATCCAAGAGAGAGGTCAGACGGGAAGAGGCCAGGTAGAAGAGTAAACATTTTTGCCTCTCATTTCTTCTGCTTACCCCGCGTCATTTCTACTCAAAGGATGAGCATGTAAAAGGTGAAAAAGAAAGAGAAATAATCACTCCAGGACGTTGTTAATTCCACCTCATATCTTGTTACTCTCAACATGGTTGAGTGGCAAAGACGGAACAAAAAGAGGTGTGCCACACCATGGCTTTTTTTTTTTTCTTCGCCTAGTCCTACAGAATTTCTCTCCTCACTGTACTACAGAGTGGCACATTATCAGGTGTGCCTCCCTACCAGTTTTGGGGTCTCTTTTTGCTGCTGTCTGTTTGCCCTGTTCCAATGCCTCTCGCGTGTCAGGATTACTGCTCAACTCCGTGCATTGGAGGTCATCAGAAAGTTCCTGTGACAAGTTTGCAGTGTATTTGATTGAGATTAGCATTAAGTGACAAATAGAAATGTAATGCCCTAGAGCCTGGTTTTTGTCCCAAGACTTTTGTCTCCGTTCTGTGTTAGACCACCAACTTCCATACGCTCATTGGGTTCAGCGCAGCCGATTTCATAAACGAACTGTACTGAACCCACCATGCCAAACCATTCAGTGTGGAATGTCCAGCATTGCTAAAGAAATGTGATTGTATGCGGCAAACTTGATATTCCACCATATGGGCTCTGGCCTGCACCATGCATTTCTATTTCTCTGAATGTGCTGTATTTATTATATGTCGATCAGTCCCCCTGATAATGCTGCTGAAACCCCATTGGCTGTGTCACTGATGTTATTTCTGGAAATGCCATACCATGAGTTGATACAGTCTCACATACTTTATCAGGTGCCCCCTCCCCCCCCGGATTCTGAACCTACTTTAGTTCACCAGCCGTCAACAGGAGAAACAAAGGACTAATTCTGGGAGATACAATGTGTAGATTAAGATCAGTGGGATTAAGACAAAAAAAGAAATGTCGCTTTTTATGATTGACTGACTTGCTTGTTTGCCTTTTTTTTTTTTTTAATGGGGATTGGCTTTTTTTCGGGTGTACAAGAATGTTTGCTGTCCTGTTGTCCTACAGGACTTTGCTCCTTATCAACTGGTCCTCTTTCCCAAATCACAAAGAATGTTTTTGTGTTTTACGCATCATTGTTCAACTTGTCCATCTCACTTTTTCCTTCTCCGTCCTCCAACTGGGCAGAGGGTAGTGTTGGCCATCGGCAACAATGCTCTTGTGTTAAACCAACCAACACAGACCATAGAAACTTTCCACCAACCTCCAGCCTTAAATCCCCCCTTACCTCTAATTCCCTTGCAGGAGGCATCAGATACCTCACAGATGGTCAAAAATATTAGGTGTTGCACCATACCCCCCCCCCCCACACACACACACCTTTTTTAAGGGGTTTAATAGACTCTTCATAAAATAAAATTAAAAAGTCCTCTCTTCCTTCAGCTTTTTCCCTTGCTTTTCGACCACCACATCCCAACAACCTGACTGATTGGACATTTTTATCGTGTTGCTGAAACTCTGCATGAAGGTGGGACAGTGGTTTGATCGTCATGGGAGATATCCGTTGGTTCCAGATATGATCAACTCTAATGGGAAATATTGGCATAAATGTAAAAGAGGTGATGATTAAAACTGGAAATCCAACATTGACATGGTTTCTGTGGTGTTTCATGTGTGGAAAGACTGAAGTACTGACTACAGGCATAGAATTACGGTTGGATCGGATGAATGGTTTAATTGTCATCAAGTCAGGACTATAATTGTGAAGAAAAAAACTGGCTGACGCAATGAATGTCACTGAATCAATGTCTAACAGAACTGTCATGTAAATGGAAATACACCGATCTTACACAGGACTCCTTGGTTACAAATGTAGAACCAGCTTAATTTGTGCATTATATTTAACAAGGTGCAGGAATAGAATGAGAAGGTTTTATCATTTGTAACATTATTTTAAAGATGATATTGTCGACAGGAGCATCATGGGGTCCTGGATTTGTCAGTTAATTTTGGACACCATTTGAATAGAATAAACGGAAACCAGCTAGCTGCTCATGTTACCTAAGTACAGACATTGTTGTTATTTCTAAAACCCATTGCCCTTGTTGATGGACACATGGTGTGGAATGCTTGGCTGCGGTAGTTTTTGGACCGGCACAACCTCCATCTAATACAAAACAGGATGCCATGCAGGATACCTGCGGTGAAGATGATGCAGCACAACCCTTCGGAATAGTCATGCGCTCCATTTTACCTCTCTTATTTCATGATGCACTTAATCAACAATCAATCAACACATAGCACGAACAAAGTTTAATTTGTATTGCAGTTAAAAAAAAAACCTAACTAAAACTGATGGCAGAAAAACGACTTCACTGAAGGATGGAGCATGTGTGCAGTGTAAAGAGCTGGCGTTTAGCAGATTTACCACTTTAGAACAGGAAAGCCCCTAATTTTCCACATGCATAGCAATGGCACACAGAAAAAAACCCGTTTGAATTCACAAATCCATTGTGGCAAGACGATTTTGCACAAGTTTAAGCTCTAAACGAGATTGCCTTTGATTTATTTTTAGAATAAGCCTAGTCTCCTTTAAATGAGTTGAAACATGCAAATTACACTGCAACTCAATGAATACAATAGAGGCAAAATCTTGAACTTCATCAGTGCGTTTTTCGCGCATAAATTCAAGCTTCTGCTTTAACATAAGTCCTCTTCAAATAATTGACTGAAACTGTGTAATCCAAGCTCGACCCCCCCCCAAAAAAAATCAGCCCTTAAAAACAAAACAATGCAGTTTTGAGTAACACTAGAGAAGTATTGCACTTTTTATTGGATGAATGGTTATCTTCTGGCGAGACAGGACATAGTGACATAAAATTATCCATTTTGAGCAAACATAACATTTGCATCATTCGATCACCCCTGGCAACCGAGCATTCAAATTTCTTGGGTTACTTCCTGCTAAGTGATCTATCAACTAACTAAAAAGCTGGCCAATGTATAATTTTGTGCTTCACTGAAATTCATTCAGTAGAAGGTCTGTGGAACCTTCTTAGATTGACTGGATGATGGCTTGAGAAAACTAAAAATAAAAAATTTCAAAATAAGGTGCGATGTTGCAGATATTTGAGGTTCTACAACCTTTTTACATTCATTCACAAGTTCAATCCCTGAAACAAACACATATAAGATGCCTTAGTTCTGGTGTATCAAACTCCGGTCCCCGGGGGCCACTTTCCTGCATGTTTTCCATCCCTCCCTGCTGCAACACACCCGATTCAAATAATCAGCTCACCAGCAAGCTCTACAGGACCTTGAAAATGATCCCGATCATTTGGCTCAGGTGTCGGCGGGAAACATCTACAACATGCGAGGACAGCGGCCGTCGAGAATTGGGAGTTTGAGAGCCCTACTATCCAACAACAATTTCCAAATCAATCAGAACATCTACATAAACTAAGAGCGTCACGGGGTGTCACAAACTGTAAATGAGAAAACAGCCTTTCGAGGTGTTTGTTGAGATTTTAGATTTTCTTCATTATGTTCAGCAGGCTCTATTTAGGGATGCGTCGGCTTAAGAGGCAGTAATCAAGTCAGGTAATGTGATTAGTTTCGTTGAACTAAATGACCACATCCGAATTGGCCGACTGGTTGTGCATTCACATGGCATATCAAAATATTTAATAGGATTCACAAAATCATCACAGCTTGTGCCACTCTGGAGTGACTGGTTTTGAGTTTTGCAACCAATAAATAAAACAATTGCGTTCGTGTCATTTCCTTGTGGAGCCTGCGCAGGACTTGCTTGTTGTCGGCTGAACCGCATAGACATGGTTCAAAAGAACAACTAACTTAAAATCAATCAAAAGTAAATACTGAGCAGAGAATAGTAGAAACAATCAGTCATAAAACCATTTGTTCAGGTTTCTGAAAAATTCCTTAAAATTACAGAACACAACTCAAGTATTTTGTCTTGCAACAGAGCTGTGTTAAATGCTAGACACTCAACACTAGATGAATTCAAAACAATAAAACCAATGTCAGGATTTCAGTGTAAGGTGATAAAAGTACATTTAGGCCCATTTACCCTTTTCGCCCCGTCATCTGTTTCTACGATCTATACGGTGCGGTTGCAATTCGACTTTTGTGAAATTGTGACCAAGTTGAAGCTGTCACCTTATCTTGAGTTGCGAGCGGTTCCCGTCAAGCTACTCATGCACAACGCAGTTTTCTTTGGCTCGTCTCAGTCTGAACAGGATGTGTTTCTTAGGGAACTTAAGGGTGGTACACCCAAATTGACTGACGCCTCCTGTGTCTCCGGGGAGTTTCTCACGTCTCTGCACCCAGCTGCGCCAGCCGGGCTTCCAACAGTACACACTGTCATAGAACCGGGAGCCGTTTTCTCCGCCCAAAACATAAATCCTCCGTTTCCACCTGGCTACGCCCCCAGCTGCGATCCTCCGCGGCAAGCCGGGGAAAATCACAGGGCTCGGTGCTCTATCGCTGCCCCCACCTGCGCCTGCGCGCTGCTCTGCAGAGACCGTTACCCCTCCACCGGTCACCTCTCGCTCCACGCCAAACGCCCGGCCCTCCCTGAAAAACAGCACGCGGCCAGTTGCGTCCAATGTCTCCAGATTGGTGTAGTTTCCATCGAGGAACTTAGTGGTGTCCCTGATGTATCCGCCGATGGCACAGACTCCTCCTCGCACTGCTACGCCTCCAGCGAGGCAAGTAGCGCCAGAGTCCAGAGCCACTCGAGTCCAGCAGTCTGTAAGTGTGTGATAAATAAGTACACCTGAGTGGACCACAGCGCGGTTCTGTTCAAGTGTGGTTCCGCCTAAAAGGTAGAGTCGTCCCCGCAGAGCTGCGCAGGCGAACGCGCGCAGGGGGAGCGGTAACCGAGGACCCGGTGCCCACTTCAGTGTCGTCAGCTCCAGGGTCTCACTGGAGTCTAGTAGTGCCGAGCGATTGCTTCCCCCTAAGGCGTAGAGGGACTCGCCGCAGCTCAGCAGGCCCAGCATACACCGGGGTTGGCCCATCGAAGGGCGTTCTGTCCAGCGGTCCAGCACAGCATCGTATTCGTGCACAGCTGAAGACACTGAGCCGGTCCCCAGAATTCCACCTGCTACAAACAGCCTTTCGCCCACAGCCGTGCAGCCAGGACTTACTAGTGAGCCCAACGCTGCCAGCTTCTCCCACTTCCCCGTCCGCGGGTCGAAGCAGTCCACGGTGTAGTCTCGTGCGAGTAATCTCTCATCTTCCCTCGGTGTCAGATCCACGCAAACAATTTTTTTCTCAAACATTCCTTCCCTTGGACGCAGAGGCCCCCCGAGGCCCTCCCCAGCTGCGGCGAGGCCCAACTCCTGGCTTAGTCTTCGACTCTCCTCCTGTGACAGCAGTCCCGGACGCAGGTGGTGAAGCAGCGCTGGCATGTGGGCGTAGCGATCCAACGGTTGGTGCTCAGCCCAGCGCCTTGCTGCATCGTACACCTCCGCCTCGGAATCTACTCCCAAACGGTCCGAACTCAGGAGGCTACCGAGAGTGCTGTGATCAAGGAGAAGGAAGTCTTTATGGCGGGACACACGTGGGAAGTGTTGGGCCACCAGCCGCAGGGAGGCACGGAGCAACACCTGGTCATGGTGAGATCGAGCTAGGGAATACATCCCCAGACAGTTGTCCACTGACAAGTGCTCAAATAGAAATCTGGAGGAAATATATTCCAAAGGAAAAAAATTAGTTCACTCCACTTGTACTATTTGTTTCAACTCTTCAGAAACAACAAAGCTCTCATCCTTTTGGCGTCACCAAATCGGAGATGGCCTTTGAGCTACTCATACTGTTTGTGACAATGCAAACAATGTACCAAATGCATGGCAACTCGTTAAGCATTTCCGGTGGAAAGGCGTTTTCGGTCTTTGCTTGTTTCAAGCTACTGGGATGCCCGATGGGAGGAAAAACAACCTCATTCGTGAAATTTGAGATATTGTGGGCTTGTACAGTGCTGTAGTTATGTTAAATTATCCGGTTATTGTGCATTTCATAAGATAAGTAGCGACTTTTTGAAGACAAAGGTATCCAGTCGTCTCTGTGATGAGCCGGCTGATAGGTTCACCGAGTCAACTCAACCTTTTATTTGAACACATTTAGCAGTGAGCCGTTAACGGAGATCGAAAATGTATACATTCTAAGACAATTTCCAAGTGCAACAAAAGAATTGGCGACATAGCATCGTGGCAGGTAATAGGTTGTCATTATTATTTTCAAACCATCAACTTTGCTGCATGTGCATTGCACACCATACAGTGACAATAAAGGCTTTCTATCCTATTTAAAGAACTCTATTGAGCATCTCCAAAAAGCTGTGCAAGCGGACTGCAAAACCGTGGATGGCTCATTAAATCAGATACAGTGTGCTGCTTTGACAGCTTTGACGATACTTGGATAAGTGGAAAAATTAGAAAGCACACAGTGAATATATTTTTAGTTTGACGCTGTCATTGTTATCGCTCTGCCTTAGCCTAGCGACCGGAAGTAAGCAACCATCACACCCCAAATACAGTAATGGTGTATGCATACAGTCCATTCTTTTCAAAGACGGCAGGCATAGAAATGAAGATTATTATTATACTTTTCCAATTATGAAGGGTTCAGTGAATACAGGCATGATACTGTCACGGGTACCTCCAACAAGGATCAACCACTGACAACATTAAACCACACATATGACTTCACCTGGAGCACAGGTCTTGTAGTGGCATAACCTGAAGGCGATTGGCGGCCACAAATAGATCCTCGGCGGTTTCCAGAGACAGCCCTGCCTCCCCGGAGTACACAAACTGGATGACAGTCTCCATGACAGATGGTGTCACTTCCTCCAGCCGAATCTCGGTGAGGCGAGACTCCACCAGAGGACTGGTGAACATGGCCCTGAAGTACGGGCTTACAGCTGCGAGAAGCACCCTGAACAGGCCAAAGAGGAAAGTTGTGTGTACATATGAAAATGCTTTTAAAACAATAGCCAATCACATGGAGCTGCAAAAACATGGCAAAAATAGCATATGAGGCCCATACACGTGCACAATAAGTGCTTGTCGGCCATCTTCTCTAAAAGTGTATTTGTAATACTCTGATTGGCCTGTACTGTATGTAAGCACAAAGAAGTTTACGGCGGTACCCGCAATGTTTTGAAATTACGAACGCCGCGCTTACTGCTTTTCCTTTGATTGTTTTATATTTATGGCCTAAGAGTGTTTTTCATACAAATATTTACTGTAATTCTGACTTCACTACTGCATTACCGTACGTTAGGGATGGACTGGGGGCATTCTAAGTTACGTACAGATTCAGGTTTGTCACTGTCAAAGGAACGGGCCCCTTCAGTTACATTTATGGGAGTAATGAGCCCCCACTGGTCACTATAAACACCGGAAGAGACCACACCGGAAGCATTATCAAATTAATTATCTTGAGCGGCACATATGCAAAAATAGCTAGGTATGGTCATTCACCATTCATGTGTGTGTTAAGTGTTTGGACAGGAATGACGCTGTTGATGAGGAAACAAGCGGGGGAAATTTCACTATTTAAAATTCTTATAAGCGGTCTTGTGCAAAGTGTCCCATTTGGGGAAAGACGGACAACTACCTTGGTTTGGACTGATTTCAAACTCAGAAAATGTATTTTATTGTACTATTAAGAGAAAATACGAAGATATTTTGATTTGTGCTGTTTAATATGAAAAACAGAACTCTGTAATATTAAAATCTATCAAAAGACAAATCAATGACATAATTAAATAGAATCAAACAGCTTTTCTCACTCCCTCCTTCAATGCACATTGTGGTGCTCATTCTGGTGTGTGCGCCTTGCCCAACTGGGGGCAGTATATGTTAGACACACATGCATACAGTGTACATTTCGCTCCTTTCTTGGCTTCTCAGTACGGCAGGAATATTAGTTGTTCTTTGCAGAGGATAGATAATGTATGTCTGTGAGAATTGCTATGATCTGTTGACATGTGTTTCTGCACAGTTTGCGTTTAGCTATCCCTTGCTTAAAGGGTCAGAACACGACCACATAGATGCTAATTCTTAGATCATGTGACTGTGAAGATTCCACTTGTATGTTAGCACTAAAGTAGTGAAGTGTATATTCTGCCCATATTTAGCCATGTATAACTTTCTCATGCCCATAATGAAACTCTGTTTTGTAGCCAGATGTGTCCTTGAAGCAACACCACCTCATTGGTTAGGCACCGCCCTTCTGATGATATAAATATGTTGTGAATCCTTTGTGTCTTTGCACTCGTGATCCGCAGCCATTGTCTGTAAAACATGGTGCCCGGAATATTCTGCAAATAAAACCTTCGAAGGTACTGTTCATCGTCTCAAGCCTGTATTTGGATAGCCAACATCCTCACCTACCGAAATTAACGAACACGCGGAGGAAGAGAAAGGCCATCTCTCCCCCAACTGTAGCAAAGGCTATCTGGGTGTTTTAAATAAACAAGTAATTCTGTTTTATGTTTAGTTTGACAGAAACCTTTAGGGTAGAGTGGCACAAAACAGGTTGGAACCTCTTTTTTAAATATATTTCATTACAGCTTCCAAACATGCTGTGAAGTAAGTTGAAAGATTGCTAAGTCAGGTCATTCCTATCTCAAGGCACCAAGTCCACTCTGCCGTTTATTGCCAAATGACAAAATATTCAGCGTTGGCTGAAATCAGCAAAACCTACATTATAAATGTAGAATGTGAGCGTGATCCATTCCTCTATCCATTTACTACACCATTTAGCTTCATTTGGGTCCCGGGTGAGCTGAAGCTTATCCCAGCTGACTTTGAGTGAGAATCAGAGCCGGTTGCCAGTCAACAGTAGGACCCAACTTTGGCCTGGAGTACAAATTTGTCTTGGCCCTATCTTGGAACGACGTTAATCATAATTGCCTAGTCAAGTCCAAGATGGCGCCTGAGTAGGCAGCCATCTGCAAGTGCTCTCATGAGCCTTGCTTTTTTTGTTGTTTTTCTGTTTGTTTTGTCACTTTGTGTTTGTTGTTACGTCGTATGGACCTGATGTGGACTGTTTTCAGCATTTTTTGGCCACGACATTCATCAAGGAGGAGACTCGGTGCTTGGTGGTTTTGCCTTCTCGGCAGCATGGGTATGCCAGCACTGTTTTTGATTGGGAGGAATGTCGGCGCCATTTGACTGTCGTTTCTGGACAGCTCCGGGGGCGCTTGTGTCTTGCGCCTGTAATGGGCAGCATTTTCACAGCCCCGCTTTGTTCAGCGGAGAGATCGGTGCTGTTGAACGGTCTGCGGCTGGATGGATGCAAGGCTTGAGGAGCCGACGATGAGAGGAAAGGAGCGTTAGCGCAGAGCGCCGATGCGGATGTTGAACCGGGAGTCGCGGCTTGGAGTTGAAGCGGATTACGTGGGACAGGAGTAGTGAACTAATCTCTTTTTGTCAATGGACGCTACAGCTTCGTGTTTGCTTTCAAAACTTAGCTTGTAGCAGACGTGCACATTTTCAGCATGACGTCTCTGATCCACTGGTAAAAGGACACTTTGATCCTCTCCTCTTTCATCTATAACTGCTTCAGACAACAAAGTGTATGCAGGAAAGTGGTGACGATTGCACGACTATCTGTGTCCTATGTGTTGTGTTGTGTTATTTTTGTTATTTTGACTTCAAGATGGCACCGCGAGAGTGGCTGCCTTTCCAGCAGCTCCTATATTTTGTTGTTCTACTTCTTCCATTCATAACTTTGCTGCTGTGAATTGGGAATTTCTCCATTGCGAGACTAATAAAGGTTTTCTTATCTTATTTCAGTGCATATCTGAGTACATGACAACCAATGACTAGTGTATGAGTTGTAGAATGTTGCAGGTGTACCTGTGACACAGGAATTTCTTTCCCTCGACAAGCAGGGTGACATCACACAGCTGCTGAGCTTCCAGGAGCTGTTTCAGTCCTGAGTATGTATGAAGAAAAACAGAGTGATGTAAGAACCACACTGTGCAGATGACAAGGGAGGTCATGGGAGGAAAGGAGTTAAACTGACTTGTCTGCAAGTCATGTCCTTGAAGGGTACCCCCTCTTTATTTGAGCCTGCCTCACCAAGAGTGACGTAGTCTCCCAGCGGAGTGGTGCTGTCATCGGGAAAGTCCTCCTCCTCTGAGTCACTGTCTGAGAGAGGCTCCCCTCCTCCTCCGTCCCCATCCTGCCATGGCTGGGGGCGCCATGTGACTGTTCCCCCACGCACAGCATTCATCTGAAGTGCAGTAAACACACGCCCAACATATACTATTTGATTGTTGTGCAAGCCAAAGTTAATGATCGCTTAGAGAGTAGCCCAACTTAATTAAAAAAATACACAATAGTGTGTGTGGGGGGGATGTGGGTATCTATCAAATAAGATAGCAAAACTGTATTTACATGGCAAGCTATTTTCATGTCAACACTACCTTTGCTCTTCTTCTCGTTTCCACTGTGAAGGCCGGTTGTGTCTCACTTCAACAGGAAAGTGTGAGGCACGTTGTAGAGGGCTAATTTGCACCCGAACACCCGTTTTACAGTCACAGACAGTACTGCGCTGCTCCGGGCTCAGCCGATAGGTTTCGTCCAGCCTGCGGTGAAGACAGATCGGTCACACGCTGCTCATCCAGCCACACGCACATCAGTAAAGGATATACAAAAATGAGCGCACACGGGAACGATTCTCCTCCTGTTCATAACCCGTCCCGCCGTAACAAGTGATACTCCTCGGTGGCAAATAGTCTCGTGACATGCGACTCAATGATTATGAAGCTTAAAAGAGGTTAGTTTTGGGAATACGGACCAAGAAATGTAAACTGAATTCGGGTCCAGCCGTCCGCACTTGTCATATCAGACCGGATCACCGCAGCGCTTAGTTTCGGCTCACCTGATTGGCTGACCTTTAGCTCGTGACAATATTTCAGCTTTCCGTACACAACTGCTATAATGTTAATATTCCTACTCCCATCTTCTCGGTATGGAAAACCAAACAAAACAAAACATCGAAAAAGTACACACGCTGTAAGTACATCGCATTTGTACACACAAATTGCCAAGGAACAGTGAACGTTCAATCTATTTTTGCTTCCGGAGTCGTGCTGCCTTTTAGGCCAGCTTCTGTGTAGTTTCATTGAATACTCATCTTTTCGTAAGAGCGAGGAGTGACCTACGAATTGCTTTTATATTCATACAACGAATTACTATGTCATAACCCTTATCACGTATGATTTTGTATTGCCTGTTTTGAGATAACATTTTTCACACTGTAAAGCGTGGTTATCAGTGCCCACCGCGTGTGTTGTAAAAATTCCTATGACAATGAATGTGCCACCCGTCATACAACCAACATGGCGACATACGTCGGCGCCTTCTCCTCGTCTCGAAGCTTTATAAAGTTTCTATTGACGCCGGTAGTGCTACATTTTCCAACGCCGAATGTGTGTTTTATGGTGCCCCGTCGCTTTTCTCATCGGAGCAGCTTATATGAGCATGTTCGTGAAGGATATAGCGATAAGCCACAGCTGGACATGAGAGCAGTGTGTGATCAGACCGACAAAGTCATAGCTAATGTAGAGAGCAGGAAAGGCGAGCTGTGCGGGCAAGACGTCAAGGAAATTGTAAGTGGAACGGGAAAAAAAAATAACATTTTGGTGTTGTCTCCAGTTGCGTTTTCTAGAATTGTTGACATGCGTGTGTGTTTCTTTCAGGTGTGTGTGTGGCAGCAGCTCCAGGCAGTACGAAGGGAAATCTCTGAGCTGGAACAGCAGAAGCAGCATATTAGTGGAACGGTTAAAGGTTTAGTGGTCAGTAAAGATTTATGTAGTGATAGTGAGATGAAGCCTCACGAAGCATCGCATCAATTGAGCCACATGGTTCGAAAATGGTTCATTTCGCGTAGCTTCTTTGGCACGCGAAACCACCTGTTGGCCAGGTGTACAATCACAGGCAGCGGTATCTTATCCACATCGTCCCTATTTTAGAATATGCGAAGCTATCACGTAATGTGTGACATATTTTTATGTGTGTGTTTTGACTGTTGCAAATGGTTGGGAGTTACAAATTTTTTTAAAAAAAAAACCCGACCCAATTAAGTTCTCCACCACAAGTGTACATGCCTAGTACTATATTTATTCTCTGGGTAAAATTTCCCCAAATAGTAGTATTAGATGATATGGCAAGCTGTATAATGTTTTAAGTTTTTAAGGAGGTAGAGGACAGTGAAAGGTTTGTGAAACCAGGAGGAGCACACTGAAGAATTATTTTTACACAGTCAGAATTCTTAATAATCAGTTTAACACCTTAATCATATATATGTCCATCCCTGACTTGGACACAGTAATATATCTGCATTCTTGACCTGTAAGATACATGTTTGCATGCCTGTGTTCATGCACGTGTTTCTCTGGGAGCAAGAGCCAGAAACATGAATTTCACAACAGTCATCTGTTCTTAGGCAAAACACAGAAAGGAAGCCCTCGCCGATGTAAGTCAAATGTTGACAATAATTCTTTACAAATATTGAATGGATTAATTCCATTAGACTTTTGCTCCTAACATACATGCCTTCACCACACAGCTTCCGGAGTACAACCAGGCACTACTGAAAGGTCGAGAGGTCCGTAAAAGACTCAACCATCTCTATCCCCGAGAGACGCAACTGGATCAGAAACACTATAGCCAAGCACTTCGCCTGCCCAACACCACACACCCCGATGTTGTGAGAATTCACTGAAAGTCAGATGCGCCTAAGAGCTGTTTTATTCTCTATGTGGAGCATGATATTGTTGACATTTCAAACGTTTCCTCCTTAGCCCATTGGAGATGAGAGCCAAGCAAAGATAGTGGAGTTGGTTGGCCAGAAACCCGGTCAGTGTTGTGAGCCGCTTTGATTATTAAATGCATTCTTTACATCCATGTGTGGTATAGTAAAAATAATTTTTCTTTCTTGAAGAATTTGACTTTAAGCCCAGAGGCCATGTTGAACTGGGGGAGCAGTTGGGTGGCCTCATCAGGCAGAGGTGATGATGACTCTTTTTGTGCTGTCGTATCGATCAGATGTCTTTTTCTTGATTGACCATGTGAGCTGGTAGCAGCAATGACATTTACATTTGGAATGAATATGGTTGTACCTTTTTAAATGATGAATCAGCCGTGTACATTTGCCTGAGTACACATCTTTGCTCTGCTTCAGGCATCTTGCTCATGTCTCAGGTCACAGATCTTACTATCTGTGGGGGGCAGGGGCCAGACTTCAGACTGCACTCCAAAACTTTGCACTCGACACACTGCAACGCCGTGTAAGCTGCTGAATGATTCGCTATTGGTAAAACAAATTTGTATGGCCTAAACCTGTGTATTTATTATATGTAAATATTTTTGTTGGCTCTAACAGGGTTTCATTCCCTTGGTTGTACCTGACATGCTGAAGAGTGCAGTGTTTGTAAGTAGCATACTCACTATTTTTGGTCTGTGTGTTATTTGGACTGCATGACACATTTATTAATTAATTTTATAAAAATGCACACGATTGAAACAAACAAAGAAAACCATAACTGTAAACAATTGCATTATTAAAAGAAGCAGGAAAGCTGCCTCTATAATCAAAATCAAAATGGAATATTAACCGGACTAATGTCATTCAGAACACATACTGTATTTTTTTTCAGCTAGGGTATTGATTGACAATGTCAAAGTAACTTCTGATAAAAGGATGTCTCATCCATTGTCTTGTCTGCAGGAGGGATGTGGCATGCAGCCCAACGCCCATCGCTCTCAGGTCTACTCACTGGACCCGGATCGTTTCCCAGACTTAAACCTGGCTGGGACTGGAGAAGTCGGAGTGGCAGGTCTTTCTGACTATTTTATACATACTGTATTTTCCCTCTAGAAATAACTGAACTTTAAGGTTGCTTACCAGCACTACTGCATTTTTGCTCATTACAGTTTTTGATTTGTTGATGATACTTGCGTATAAACAGGGGTCCTTGGCTCTGAGTTAGCGACATATGGCATTTCACGGTTGCGACTGGCACGCAATGAACTAGTTTGCAGAGCAGCGTAAGAATACGTCGTCACGTGGCGTAAGAGGCACGCTCAATTACTACCGTACTTACTCTTTTTCATTTCACTGGTTTATATAAATGGCCTAGAAATGAGATTCATCATGTTGACTTTGAATGGGCATTCGAGGGAACGAACTAATTTTGCACATGCTCAATGTTTGATTTCTCTCCGCCCCAGGTTATTTCATGGATCATGCAGTTAATTTGAAGGACATGCCCGTCAGGTAACAACTGCTCCCTCACTCCCCGTCAAATGGTGGTGTTTGAAATATTAGTAGCTGACATGCTTTGCCGCCTCCTGCTTCAGGACAGTATGCAGCAGTACATGTTACAGAGCAGAGACAGACACAGGTAGAGAGACCTGGGGCCTCTATAGAGTTCATCATTTCAATAAGGTAAGTACAGACTTAGTCAGTTGCTACATTAGCAACCCGTACAATCAAATGACTGTAAATCCAGTGCTAAAGCTGTGGAAAAAAAAAAATCACCCCATTCCAAAAGTACTGTAAACTTGCTTTTGATCAACACTATCTTGTCTTGATTGCTTAGAGACAAGCATGACCACAAACCTCAATCAGTTGAGCAAATGTTTGGCAGATTTAATAGTAGCACGATTACTCAACAGATTCAAACTTAAATGCATCCAATTTGATTTTTGGGATGTTGCATTTATCCTACGGATTTACTTGATGTGTTAAACATAAATTAAAAACAGAATACAATAATTTGCAAATCATGTTTAACCTATAAATTAATTGAATACACAACAAAGTTATGATATTTAATGTTCAAGCTAATAAAAATGGATTGTTTGGGGCAAATAATCATTCACTTTTATGGCTGTTCCAAAAATATGGGATGGGTGGCCAAAAAGACTGCTCATCAATCACCTGTTTGGAACATCCCACAGGTGAACAGGCCAACTGGGAACAAGTGGGGGTTCCATGATTGGGTACACAAGCAGCTTGCCTGAATTGCTCAGTCATTCACAAACAAATATGGGGTGAGGTTCACCTCTTTGTGAGAAACTGCGTGAGAAACTAGTGGAACAGTTTAAGGACGATGTTCCTTGACGTACATTTGCAAGGACTTTAGGGATTCCATCATCTTTGGTCCATAATATCATCCAAAGGTTCAGAGAATCTAGAGAAATCACTGCATGGAAGTGGCTCGGCAAAAGCCATTTATCAACAACACCAGAAACGCCTGCTACTCTGGGCCCGAGCTCCTCTACGATGGACTGATGCAAAGTGGAAAAGTGGTCTGACGAGTCCACACTTCAAATTGTTTTGGGAAATTATGGATGTCATGTCTAGAATGGCCTGCCAGCAGTCCAGACCCGCCTCCCATGGAAAATGTGTGCCGCATTATGAGGTGTAAAACAGAGACCCTAGACATCTGAAGCTGTGCATCAAGTAACAATTGGAAAAAAAATCCACCTACAAAGCCTAAATAATTAGTGTGCTCAGTTCCCAAACATTTATTGAATGGTGTTACAGTAAAAGAAAAGATGATGCAAGACATTGGTAAACATGACCTTGTCCCAGTTTTTTAGGAATGTATTTCAGCCATAAAATGAAGTTGATGATTATCTGCTAAAAACAAGAACATTTATCAGTTTGAATATCTCGTCTTGGTAGAGTATTACATTAAGTATAGGTTGAACATATTTTGCAAATCGCTCTATTCTGTTTGGACAACTTCATTCGGATTGTCTTTGAGATGGATTGGCATAGTAGATAGACTTTATTAATCTTGAAAGGGATTTAATTTGTCAAAGCAGGTACTAAAGTACGGCACTCGCTTCAAAATTGTATAAGTGGAGCGATATAGCAAAGTAAGAATTCAATTGCTCAGTGCGACCATTGTTTTTTGTGTGCATATGACAAATAATGAGTTTAAAATTGTGTTATTTCTGTGTCTAGGTCGAGATGTTTGGAGTGACAGCAAATGAGACAGGTGAGGAGAGTGCTCAGCTCCTAGAAGAGTTCGTCTCCTTGCAAAAAGAGATATTTTCTGCCTTGGAGCTACACTACAGGTCAGAAAAGGCACACAATAAAATCCTGCAACGTATCGTTGATCACAGATTTCTTTGTGTAATTGGGAGTGTTTTTTTCTAGAGTGTTGGACATGCCAACACAGGAGTTGGGTCCTCCAGCCTACAGAAAGTATGACATTGAAGCCTGGATGCCCGGGCGGAACAGTTATGGCGAGGTCAGTAACATAATACACTGTTATTACTGCCATTATTATTATACAGCGCATATGGTGATCTAATTTCCTTGTTTATACAAGAAAGCAACCACCTGAACTGAAATTAGGCAGTATATAATGTGCTTGCCCATTGTAATAGTTTTCACAGCATTGCAATCAAACTGATGCCTTTCAGATTTCTAGTGGTTCGAACTGTACTGACTACCAGAGCAGACGCCTCAACATCCTGTATGAGAGAGACGATGGGAGCCTGCAGTATGCGCACACAGTAAGACTGCAGATTAGACTCTCTGGTGTTTCTCCTGCTGATTTAGCACCCAGCAAACCTGCTTGCTGTGTGTGTTGTTTTTAGGTGAATGCCACAGCATGCGCCATCCCCAGAACAATCATTGCCATACTAGAGACTCACCAAACCAAGGTAAGATTTAACAGCTTAAGATTGAAGATACTTGCGTCGGAAAATCTATGTATACCAACTGCCCTTTCTATGCAAAGTTAAATCTTGAGGTAACGTCAAATTCATTCAAATGTCATGCAGAATTCCCTCTGCAGTCAATAAAGTAGTTCCTGAACAAGCCTAACCTCAAAGCATCTTTACTCAATGCATTAAAATACTGCAGGGGGAGCTGCTGGTCTCAACATGCTATTCTGATCAATGTTGCATTAGTGAAATAAGAGCTGAGCAGAAAAATCCACCCGTTTTTAACCTCCTCAAGGGGCAATGATTTTGCCACTTTCTGTCAAAATGCCATCAGTTGCTCAGGTAACAACCAATCATGGCTCAGCTTCAGAAGACAGGCGACCCATGATTGATCATTACCTGAGCCCTGAAAAACTGGGAAGTCATTTTCAGTTGACAAAGTGGCAAATTGGCCGCCCCCTGCGATGGCTAAAAACGGGTTGATTTTGCTGCTTAATTTATATTCTACAACCACGAAATCAATCAAATGATGTGTTAAGACTAGTAGAGGCACATCAAACGTTACTGTAAAGGAAATGTTTGGGCTTGACTTTAAGCATATAGATCCTCCATGTTGTCCTTACTGCTAAGAATGACATGTATACTATCAGTGGCCAGTTACATACATCCAGGGTCTCAGTTATAATCAGATTCTTCTGGGGTCATTAATTAGTGTTTTATGAACATATTAAATAATCCTGCGAATACATTCAATGATGGTACACTCAGGAATATGGAACCCATGGTCAACAATGTTTTACTAACTAGGAGTTGAGCCTGTATCCCTAATTATATGAGGGTAAAACAGTTTAGATACATGATCACAATTTCTATATTTCTGTACCCACAGGAAGGATCAGTCCTCGTCCCCAGAGCCTTGCAACCATATTTGGGTCTTGAAATAATTGAGAAGCCAAAGTACATTCCTCTGAAATACATTGGTCCCAACCAGCCGAGCCGCCCGCCCAGGCCTTCTCCCACAATTACGTGACGTCGGCGTTGGGAAGAATGTGTTATTATAAAGTATTGCAGTGAGAATAATGATCACTTCCTGTAATGCGGTATCTCAGTGATGTATTTTACAATTCACCTCAAGCATCTCTTTTTTTTTCTGAGTGTGCCCTTTTCAGGACCGGTATGAATTTTATTTTCATACAGCATTCCATTAACTTAGTCGGCACATATTGTTCCGCTTTGCTGTGTCTTGTGCTTCTAAGGCCCCACCTTCCTGCATGGTCTGTACAGTCAGACTGGTCATTGGCTGGAATTTCAGTCACTTCAGCATCAGTGGACAAACAGCAGTATAATACAATACAGTAAAATATGTAATATAAATCATCCCCTTGACTGATCATGTCACTCAGTGTGTGTACATGTTAATCATTTGACAGAACAGCAAGGATTACGGTACCTTCCAGGACAGTTTACAACATCATAATGCTTAGCCAAAGTGTTTTTATTCTCCATATATTTTTTTAAGACTTAAACATGGAATTATAGGAACTGAGAATTGTTTGTCTGTAAAATGTCTTCTAATAGTTGGCTACAGCAAAAAATATTTGAAAGGCACATGAATATTGTACTTATTTAAAAATGGCAGCAACTATTAATGAGTAATATCCAAGACTGGATGACAGTGATGGCTGGTTCACATTTATCATGATGAATGTTTTGCATTTACCGTCTGTTGTGGTGAGCTGTGCATTTGGTGTCTGGGTCTTCAGTGGATTCTTTACTGACTTTAATCCACCATGTACCTTAGCATGTTGCAGTTATAGAAACTATCAGTACTGTACTACACAGAAATGCAAGACAGCAGCACACAACTGTCATGTACATCATCTGGTGCAATTCAAAATGACCATTCATCTGATATGATAAAACCATAAAACTTTTAAATAAAACATACTCACCACAGATGTTGGTTTTCAATTGTAAGAATATATGAGAAAGGCTGCAAATCTGTTTTGCTGTTAGGTGTAACAAGTTTTGCTCTGATCAAGCAGACAAAAATAGTCGACGCCGGCTGACCCTGCAAGGATGAGTTTGAAATCTGATTAGTTAAATAAATGCTTCAATCCCATTGCAAATATTTTAAGTTACTTTAGCCAACAGAACTGATTCTGAAGGTTAAATTGATCTTGGAGTGTGCACATAGTGACCGAAATTTGATAGGAGAAAAACTACCGTATGCACTATTGGAAACAGTGCAGCCAAGAGAGCCACTAATGAAATTATGCGAATGGATTTGGAAATCAATACAATTTCATGGAACAAATATTTGAGTGAAGGTCGTACATTTGGGTCGATGTTATTTGTCTTGGCCATCAGAGAGCGAGTATCGTCTTCGTCAACAAAGTGCTGTTATACATCATAAACGTATACGAGTGAGCGCTGTCTGCCTGTAGGGGGCACCAGAGCTCAACAGCACGTACCTGACATTCTAAGTACGTACAGTACTGCATTTACATCCTCACTGAGGGAAAAGAGAACATGAGCAAAATACCTGCAGTCATAACATTTGAATACAAGTTTGTTTTACATAACAATGACGGTGAATATTCAGATAGCAGTCAATTAGACTCTGGAGTTAGTCTATAAGCCATGTTCCATTTGATTTATTGACAAAGTACAGGTTACAAGATTTAGGATTTAGGATTGAGGCCGCCGACGTCACTTGACCCAACACAAACGCACGCGCGTACACGCCGCTGTGCTGTGCAGCCTCTGCTCAGTTGCTCTCTCCTCTGCGACGGTGTTACGTATGTCTAGTGTGTGATGACTGGCACCCACATCCAGCCCGCGGTTTGAAGGATATCTCCTGGAAGGAACGTCTTTTTGAGGTCCTATGGGAGTTCTGACAGCCGCAGTTTGTCTGTTGGCAGCCGTGGGAGGTCAGTGTTGGTCATATTTCGCTGTTTTTCCACTTTGTCGGACACATGTAGCGTGAATTAAAGCTGAAAATGTCTGAATGGTGACTGCATCGTTCCCGTATAAGACCGAGCGTGCTCAATAATAAAATTACCTGTATGTGTCATTTGTTATATGGCTGTCTTTTAGCCACTGAGGCGTTACTACCAGTCTTAAATATTTATATTTTGAGATGGAATGAGATTGGGCTCAAATTCGCCTTTTTGCATTAAGCAGAGAAGAGAAGGACACCATGTGGGCGCTGCTATAAATTCGTCCGAGCGTGTGCAGCCTTTAGTGTTGGTGTGTGTGTATATGGCAAGCCCTCGCAGTATCATTCGATATTTTTGATATCCAACGTATTAGGTCCATGCAGTGGCGGTCCTAACTCGAATTGCACTTTGTGTAGAATCCCTATTTAAGCCGTCCACAACGCCAAAGCTATTACGTACGCACACACAAACACGCACAGAAATTGTGTGGGAATGCTGAATAAAATTATGGAAACGTGGAATGACATTAAAAGATATGGAATTATGTGGAATGATTTGAAATGATTATTGAATAGATGTGGAATGACATTGGAAAGATGGAATGATATTGAATGATCTTACTCAGAATCATTTTTATTTGCCAAATGTGTAAACGCATGTGAGGAATTTGGCTCTCGTAGTTTGAGCTACACTGGTATAAAAACAAAGAACAATAAAAAATACTGGTATATAAAAAAAAAGATGTGGAATGGTGTTGGTGAAATATGTGAACTCAATGGTGAAAATAATTTATTTCAACAATTTCATCACCAAACCTCATTCATTTGGCTTGTGTTATATGCATTTAGGAAAAACAATTTTACAGACACGACATGTCATTAAACAATAGAAAACAATTTCATGTCAGTTTTTTTTTTTTTTGGTCATCTTATTTTGAGGAACATTGCAACAACCGCTCCGGTTTCCTCCCACGTTCCAAAAACATGCATGGCGGGCTGATTGAACACACGAAATTGTCCCTAGGTGTGTGTGTGAGCGCGCATGGTTGTTCATCTCTGTGTGCCCTGCGATTGGCTGGCAACCGGTTCAGGGTGTCCCCCACCTACTGCCCGATGACGGCTGGGATAGGCTCCAGCTCCCCCCGCGACCCTAGTGTGGATTAAGCGGTTCGGAAAATGGATGGATTGCAACCATTTTAGAAAAATGTTAGTTTTATCAAAAATGAAATAAAGACAACCTTTGTGACTAAACATAATTACAGTAATCCCTCATTTTCTGTAATTAATGGGAACCAGAACCCCCCCGAAAGGTGAAAAACCGCAAAGTAGGATTTACCCCTCTCTAAGAATTTTCGTTTTGTGTATGTGGGTACCAGCATGTTGAAAATTTATAAAGAGTTTTATTGCATATTTGAGACAGGGCAGGACAGTGGTCAACTAGTTAACGCGTCAGCCTCAGTGTGCGGAGGGGCAGGGTTTGATTCCGGCCTTACTGTGTGCAGTTTGCATGTTCTCCCCGGGCCTGCGTGGGTTTTCTCCGGGTACTCGGGTTTCCTCCCACATCCCAAAAACATGCATGGCGGGCTGATTGAACACACGAAATTGTCCCTAGGTGTGTGTGTGTGAGCGCGCATGGTTGTTCATCTCTGTGTGCCCTGCGATTGGCTGGCAACCGGTTCAGGGTGTCCCCCACCTACTGCCCGATGACGGCTGGGATAGGCTCCAGCTCCCCCCGCGACCCTAGTGTGGATTAAGCGGTTCGGAAAATGGATGGATTGCAACAACCAAAACCCCCAGCCATGCCGCCCTGTGCAGCAAGACATACTGCTCATGTCAGAAACCGCCTGCAGGTCCATAAACTCTCTTTGTCCTCACGAGCAAGACATTTGTCAGAGACTAAATCAATGCAGAACATATTTCGAGCCTTACACTAGAGAATGCAAGTGCTTCTCCTAATGCACTAAATTGACTCACTAGTGAAGACAAAGAGGGCACTAGTAGTTCATGGACCTTAAAATGGGTATCAAGGATTTTGGGATAAGTGCTCAAATGTCTTTTCCCAGTGGGACAAATCCTGCTCCTGGGAGAACAAGCTGACATGGCTGGTACCAACTAGGGAACATTGGTACCAGCCGTTGGCAACTGTTTGCAGGTTTATGCTTTTGTTGCAGTGTGTCACAAGGTAGCAATCATCGACTGGCGACCAATCCATGGTGTACCCCGCCTCTTGCCCAAAGTCATCTGGGATAGGCTTTCTGATTAATTAATGTTAATGTATATCACATAGTTCTTATAGTGCTGCTTTTGTTATAATTAATTTAATGTGTGTCAGACTTATTGATCTTTCCACCTTGTTAGATTTTCTAACAGCCTAGGGTGTGTGAGTGTCATTTGCATATTTTTTCCTCTTTTGCCTCTGGGATTTTGCCCATATGAACTTTAACCAAAGCTTATTGAAATCAATCAAGGCCAAAATTACGGCATAGTCGACAAGATGAACCTGTCTTTTCTGATTCAGAAATTGGAAAATAATTCTGCTGATATTTTCCTTTTCTGATCTGTGTTGAGAAAGTCAAAACACATTACGTCCAACCATCTACAGCATCGACTGACATTTAGCTTGGAGGGTAGTGCTGCACTGCTTAGGTTACCTTTAATGATATAATGGCAGAAAGGGATTGGAGACAGATTTAGCCTCAGATGGAAACTACCTGCAGGCTTGTGCCTCTGGGGACAGTGTTTGCGCTTGTGTGTTATTGTGACTGTGTGAGCATGAGAGAGATGTAAGCTTCTTTGCTCTGCCACTTCACCAAGGGAACAGTGATTAGTTGGTAACAAGTCCTCCCTCACTGACAGCATCACACTCTGCTTGTTTTTTTGTTTTTCTTTATTAGTTTGCCATTGTGACAGAAATATAAAATATGATTACTCTAATTGTCTTTTTTTTTTTTTGGCTCCAGTGGGGTGTCGGCCAGTAATCTCACCACTCAATGATGCAAAGGTCAGAGTTGAGTCTATTTTTATATTCTTTTTCTCCTCTGTGATATTTACTGAATCTTCCTTATTTACTCCACTGACATTTTTTTTTTTTTTGTGAAGGTTGAATGTATCATTCAAGAAACTCTGAATGGGGATGGGTCGCAACATGAGTGTGACCCTCAGCTAGCAGGTGATATCTGTAATTGACATTCACATAGTCTGTGATCAAATATCCAGATACAGTCATACCTCGGTTTTCGACCATAATCCGTTCCAGAAGGCTGTTCGAAAACCGATTTGTTCGAAAACCGAAACCACGCTCTTTTTCAAAAAAAAATCTTTATTGAACACGTCTGCTCACCATGGAACGCTAAACGAGGAAGCGTCACTTCCTCATCTAGCCAAGGAAGCTTCACTTCCTCGTGTAAGGAAGGCGAGAGGAGTCAAGTGACGCATTCAAGTGTGCTCAGTTTGTTCGAGAACCGAAATTCGGTCGTCATCCGAGGCATAAAAAAACTAGAAATTTTTGGTCGAAAAAAACCGATTTGGTCGAGAACAGAGACGTTCGAAAACCGAGGTTTGACTGTACTATATGATATTCACTCTGCTATATTATCATTATTGTCATTTCTTCATGCTTTTGTCTGTAAGCAACATTTGACATCCTCAATAGCCATACAAGTATCGTACATTAAAATAATTAAATACCATTTAAATGCTCTAAATGATCAATGAGGAGGACATTTTTCTTGTTTGACAGATACACCTTTTGCATCTCACGATTGAACAAACGGTAACCCATGTGTCAAATGAAATTAACCCTTGAAACAACAACGAGCTTTATGTATAGGAATAGTTGTTACGATTGTATTTAATATTGTGTTCTGTTGTATTATTGTTATTTTATGTTAAATGTTCTGCAAAGCGCTTTGCTACAGCTGTAGCTGTTGTGAAAGTGTGATATAAATTAAGATGTATTGTAATAATTTTCTGCGTGCCAGTTTTTTCCTATTTAGGGTCGCCCTTAAACTGTAATCGACTACTAATATCGTGTGTTGAACTAAACGATTGCACAACGCTCATAACCTCAAATCCCTTTATGTCGGCGCCAGCCTACATGAGCATGCCCTGCATTTGAATTTTGAGGTTGCACTGACATGATTTGCTGGTGGCAACTTAGTTTCGTGATGCTGTTGTCTGTCTTTGATTTGATGATGTGAAATGTCTACTTTTCTGCAGCGGAACTTGATGAAGTACAAAGACACCAGGATCTTCTCGGGGAGCTGCAGAGGCTGGCTGATGAAGGTACGCAGTGATTCTCTCATTCCTATTATTTGTCCTTTCTCAACAAAATATGCAGTAAAATCCCCACTTATTGCAGGGAATATGTTCCTGACCCATCCCCGGTGTAAAGACCATATAAAAAGACACTTTTCATCATTTTACCTCCTCCACACACTTTAAACACATTTAAACATGTTAAAACACCCGTTAACTTATTAAAGCACACTTTTCCAGTGTTCCTTAGCACTTGTTCTCACTCCTTTGCTGTCAAGAAACGGGAGACTATTGTAGAACATCACTTTGAGGGAATGAAAAGAAGGCTCTTTCACAATTAGGGGGCAAAGCGTCTTTGCTTCAAGCTATTTGTCACTCCTGGCTGAAGTTTAATGTCTCATCAAATATAATGTGAATTGCCATGGACGGGCTATCGGACATGAACATAAATGTCACGGTAACTGTAAATTTTCAAATCACTGCTATTTTTGCACACACGGAGCAGTAACACATACAAACGGAGCCTACAAAATGACACACAGGCATTTTTTTCTCTCTGCTCAATGGGAGCAATGACTGTTACTGCAGCGTAGTTGGGAAGCGTCTAAGGTCCATATCAGGATGCTGCAGCTCACTGTGGTAAAAAACTGAAAGCGCACATATTCAGCCTTGCCTGTATATAGTAAAAATCCAGAAAAAAACAAATCGCTTAAAAATCAGCGATTGAGCATAGGGCACCAAAGATTAATAACCATGATATAGCGGGGGTTCACTATCATGATATTTCTCCAGCTATTGTGTACAAATTGAAATGAGGTATGTTGTTGCTGACCATTGCAGAGAGAGAGCGGTATGAGTATAACCTAGCTGATGAAGAGGGTGATTTGGAGTCGAAGGATGACGACAGCGATGCGACCAAAACAACAGTGGAAGACGATCCCAAGAAGAGGGAGATGAATGAGCCAAAGATCGATGATACAGGGATCCACGATGACGAGGAGAGAGCTAAGGAGCTCGAGGAGCTGCTAGCTGAAGAGATCAGCAAGAAGGAAAAGGAGGAGAGGAATGATGACGAGCTCAAAGAGCTGCTGAGAGAGTTGAAGAAAAAGCGTTACGAGATGAAGGAAACAGGGAGCCCAAAAAGCCAGTGGTCAGAAAATGGTCAGGAGGAGGATGACACTAAGCAAAAGGCGGCAAGAGACAAAGAGGAAGCTCAGCAGGAGAGTGTTGACGATCACAGGAAGGATGAGTTAGAGCTGAGTGTGGAGAAGGAAAAGGTGGAGAAGGAGCTGAAGGAGCTGACGCGCAAGAATAGGCCAGAGGAGGAGAGTGCAAGAAAGGAGAAACGGGAGGAGCTGGACGAGCTGGTTAAGAAGATGCAACGAGTGCAGGACGAGGCGCGAGCACAGGCGGGAGGCAATGGTGCGGACCAGAGCAAGCGCGAGGAGGATGAGGATGATGAAAGAGGAGGTAACAATGGTGGAGGTGAGAATGACGCGAGTAGCAAAGAGGGAGCGGTGGAGGTGAAGGAGCCACAGCAGAAGAGAGTGATGGAGAAAGCCAGCGATGAGGCCACTCGCCAGTTTGAGAGAGAGAGGTTCAAGGACCAGGAAGAGGATGACGATGAGCCACATGGGGAGGATGAGGAAGATGAGGATGAGTACATCAGAGAGGATGAAGATGATGATGAAGGTGGTTTAGACGATGAAGAAGGCGAGGTATGTCAAAGAAACAATATGCTGTTATTTTATCTTAAAATTAACGTCATAATCATTTCCATGGTGGTTCCTGGAGTTAAAAGTCAATCGCCTGGTGACTTTTTTTTGTTTTTTTGCTACATGTTCCGTGCTAAAATGAGTTTTAATGAACACTGCGATTGGCTGGCAACCAGTTCAGGGTGTCCCCCGCCTACTGCCCCAACTCAGCTGGGATGGGCTCCAGCACGCCCGCCACCTTTGTGAGTCCAAGACTTTGTTGCATCGCCACGGTGACTGTGCTAAAGTCAGTCTTTCAAGGTATTTTAGTATGAATCAACTGATAAAGTAATTGATTAGTTATTTCATTGATTGATTGGTTCACTAATAAATTTGTTAATTGATTAAAAAATTATTATTAATTTGTCATGAGGGTGGCCCGGTGGTCCAGTGATTAACACATCGACCTCACAGTGCAGAGGTACCGGGTTCAATCCCAGCTCCAGCCTCCCTGTGTGGAGTTTGCATGTTCTCCCCGGGCCTGCGTGGGTTTTCTCCGGGTACTCCGGTTTCCTCCCACATTCCAAAAACATGCACGGCAGGCTGATTGAACACTCCAAATTGTCCTGAGGGGTGAGTGTGAGCTCGGATGGTTGTTCGTCTATGTGTGCCCTGCGATTGGCTGACAACCAGTTCAGGGTGTGTTCCGCCTACTGCCCGAGGACAGCTGGAATAGGCTCCAGCACCCCCCTTGTGGGGATAAAGCGGATAGGAATATGAAATCAATGAATTTGTCATGATTTACCGTTTTCATTGTGTTTATTGTATGACTGATTTCTCCTACATGTATACACTTTGCATGCAGCAAAGGTTGTTTTAAAGTGTGATATAATTCAGGTGAGTTGAGTTCAGCGAGCAGCTTGATAGTCAACAGTTTATTTCGACAGTTCCATATGCAAAATTGTCATGCGAATGTGCGCAAACGGCTCTCAGGGGGAACTAATTATCTGCGCCACAGAATCACCTTTATTATAATCTTGCCCTAGACGGTGGTCACTGGGGTGGCTGGAGAGCAACCAATGGTCACCCCGTAGCTGCGCCTCTGAGCACACTATCTTCTTGTCAGTTCATTGTCAAGAACTTGATGTTATCCAAAACTGTTTCTTTTAATGTGCTAAATGTTTCCACTCCAAGTGAGGACTTTAACGGGAAACTTTACAGCATAAGTGGGTGCCGTTTTTCTCTCCTTTCCATCTGCAGGAGCTGCTGGAGATCGAAGCCCAGTTACGCAAAGTTGCCGCAGAGCTGAGAGAGCTGCGGAGAGGATAACCACCCACCCACACACACACACACACACACACACACACACACACACACACACACACACACACACACACACACACACACACAGTTGCCCTTGGTTGCATTCTCATTCAAACATTCGGCTCCCCTGATTCCCATTAACAGCCTCGTTGTCTCTTCTTTGGATGCAAAATGATTTTTGCTACTTTCCTACAGTTTTTTTCATCACTGTTAACAAAATGCTAATTTTAGTTCTGGTGCTCAAGGCGCCTCTCTGAATCCATGCTAAGTGGGCTTGTCACCATCACCTGTAAATGTTTAATTGACAAGTGGAATCAGTTGTGAACTGCCACAGATGCAAGCATTCAGCATTTTTATTTTAATGCCATTTTTACCTAGAAACTTTACATCCACACGCCACACAGCATTTTTGGGTGCTGAGTCATTAAAAACAGGCACACAGTGCTTCTTGTCTCAGAAATGACAACAGATTCTCTATAAGCAATGTGAGTGTCTCAATATCTGTTTTGTGCAATTAGCGAGAGCTACATGTAAAGTGTTATGACTGTTATGTATAACTGATATTTCTACCCAAGGGTAAATATTCATTCTTTCAAGAAATAACAATTGCTTCATTAGGCTCGTGTACTGTTAAAATCAGACTGTTTGTGATGAACGAGGGTGACACGAACAAAACACAAATGGATCTTGTACGGCGATACGTATGTCAGGTGTTGCACGTGGCGTGTGGATGTACACGCCGTGTAGGTTGGCGTACAGTCGATGGGAAATGATGTACTTAGAGCTTACAAGGTCTCAACGTGTCACTTGAGGTTCAGGACAGCTTTGCACTCTTAATAAGCCAAGGACGAGGCAGGGACGAGGAAGACACTAAAGCCATTTTCTTGTCTTTTGGAACACTAACGCTGAAAATAACCGCTGGACTGTAATCGCTCGGTGGTGTGGCACCACGTTTGCAGTGGTTGCTGTCTTTTTTTTTTTTTTGTGCTCGTGTAAATGTCATTGCGCCAAGGTCATACAAAGTAAAAAGCAAAAGCGCCCCCAAGAGGGTGTTGGTGGTCTTTTTTTTTTTTTTTTGTGCTCGTGTAAATGTCATTGCGCCAAGGTCATACAAAGTAAAAAGCAAAAGCGCCCCCAAGAGGTCACTGCGTCAAATTGCACATGGTACACCTTTAACAGGGTTAGCAAGCAACTCAGTTAACTGCAATAATGCAATATTCACTGCGGCACACATGAATGCAATAATGAATATTAAACGAGTAAGACAATACATACAACAGGTATTTTAATACGCCATTAAAGTGCACATATAGTAGTCATTTATTAAATATGTTCTCTCTTTTTTTGTTCTCTATACAGCCAAGAATTGCAATCGGATGTGAACACATAAATAATCGTTAACACTAAAAATATTAGTACGACCCTTTCCAAAGATGATTGCTCGTTTCATAATTGAACAACGGTTACTGTACTTTAAAGTTGTTTCTTGTACATATGTGTAAGATGTATCAACCAGCAAGGTAGATGAAGAGATACGTCTGGAGGAGAATGATATTGAGGACATTTCAAAACCATTTAAAAATACTGTAGTAACAATATTTGTAATATTACTGGCCAATATAATGCTGTATTTTGTGCCTGCTTTGTCTTCGATGCTACTCATTAATCAATAAAAGTATATGAAACACGTTTTCTGCCAATTGTTTCTGGTGTCATTAGAGTAACGGCACACGAAATAAAAACGGAGTCAATTCAGATGTTTTTATTTGAATGAAATGACTGATTGTTGAATTACATCGTGTCTCTTCCCATAGTGGAAGTTGCCCCTTGGTGTTTGGTCATTTGGTCAGGAGAGCCAGCAGAAGAAGCTTGTTTGTCCAACACTGACTCAATGAGGGTGAGCAGAGAAGAGAAAAACTGGGGCACACCATCATAACCTGACAGAAGACAAGAACACTTTGGACTATCTGGCTGTGTCGTGTGTGTGTGTGTGTGTGTGTGTGTGTGGTCATAACCTGACAGAAGAACAAGAACACTTTGGACTATCTGGCTGTGCGTGTGCGTGTGTGTGTGTGTGTGTGTGTGTGTGTGTGTGTGTGTGTGTGTGTGTGTGTGTGTGTGTGTGTGTGAGTGAGAATAGCTGTGTTCACCTGGAAAAACGTTGATATCAATGACAGTGAGGGTGTATGTCTGTGTATTGATGATGACATCCACTCCAAACAGGGCCATGCCCAGCTGAACCCGTAGCTCTCGGACCAGTGCGGCAACAGCCTCCGTGCTGGGAGGAGGCAGGCAAGGTATTTGTTCATCCATCTTGGGGAAGGGAGACACGTTTTCAGTGAGTTTGAGATGGGTGTTCTTTTTCACAAAAATTGCAAATTGTTGGTTGATCCCAATCCAGTTTGAAAATCAGGAATTACCACTTCACAAATCGCACCTCTTTCACTGAGTTTTTAATTGATGATTATTGGTTTAAAAAAAAAAACCTGAAGGATCCTTAGAACTTTTCATTGAAAAATATCATTCAATACTCACAGCTGTGAGATCAGAACTTGACTCTGGTTTGGATACTTGCTGACTGTTAAAGAAGATGGTCTTTCTGTCTGCAGGCAGAGACAAACCACAGCTGCAGTGTGTACAGCAGGGGTGTCAAACTCATTTTTGTCGCGGGCCACATTGTAGTTATGGTTTCCCTTGGAGGGCCGTTATGAATTTCGGGAAACCACATAAATGTTTAATCCGCTCCACATATTACATACACAGCGCACAACAAATGGATGAATAACTAGTTTTCAAATCAGAAGTCAAGAATAGTGACTGTTGTAGTGGATTACATATGACAATTTGACATTTTGGTTCAGACTTCAGCAAGCATCATGAAACTTGACATGCTTGATTTGCCTTCGCGGGCCACACAAAATGTGTGGCGGGCCAGATCTGGCCCCCGGCCCTTGACTTTGACACCTGTGGTGTACAGTGAACAAACAAAACAGAAAATGAGAAAAGAAATGAGCTAGCATTAGCAGATCAGTAGAATAGGATATTGGTTTAGGGTAGGGAGAATTAATCATTGAATGAGACCGTGGATAGAAAAGTGAAAGACAGGAAGGGGACTTATTGCATTTTTTGACTGACCACATGGCCCGGTGGGGAAGTTCTTGAGTGAGGGCCTCTCCACACAGAAGTGTCTTTCTCCGACTACAAACACCTTGTGCAGCACGGCTCCGTGGTTGACAAAGCTCTGAAGAACGCATGGAGGCTGGATCTCCGACAGACTTGCCTCACTGAAGATCAGCGACATCTATGCACCCAGCAAATGGACGACGACGCACGATGACTGACAAAAGGCAGAAGGTGTGCAAACAAAAACACCCTGACTGCACTTACCTCATGGGAAAGAGAACCGTGGGCTACTCTCGTTTTACAAACTGTCCAACAGAGAGCAAAATGTTGGATGATGTTAACACAGGAAATCAGAAAGGAAAGTTGACGCACTCGCCTCGATCTGGATTATGACCATAATTAGCTGAGCTTCATCCTGCTTTTGTCTTTCCAATACGTATTTTTGATTTGATTGGATTGATTCTGTCCCGATATTTATGTTCATAAACTTGTCTCATAAACTTGTACTACTATGCAGATGCGTGTCAGTGACAATTGTTTTTTTTTTTTTTTCTTTTCACCTGAGACACAAATGAAACCAACAACGTTGCTCGCTTGCGGGTCATTTTAAAGCTCGTGGTTTATCAAATACAACAAAAACCAGTGAGCATCTAAAAGGCTTCTGAGAGCGAGGTAGAAAACTGACTGAGAGGGAAGCTCAGGTTCTGAGTCATCACTTTCTGCTGAACGGAAGGCATATCGCTTGCACTGTGGACCTCGAGGTATGGAGGACTGCAAATGTGCCAGTCTGTCAAACAAAACAGATGAAAACACAACAGAAGGCTTCACATCAACAATCCGGTGTTTACGGTACTGCTGAAATAGTTTTATGACGAAACATGAGACCTCGGAGTGAATTGTGCAGCTTGCTCATGATCCGGTAAGAGGTAAAGCGGTCTAGAATTTGGGTCATGGCAGGCAGGGGATCCAGAAGAACTATCTTGCTGTGTGCTGACACATAGCTCTGGAACATAACACGGGAGCACATTTTGCTTTCACATCCAGCAGGCTAAACGCAAAAGCTAAATTGCTGATTGTTTGTCTCCATAATCAATACTTGAAAGTCATACAAATTGCCTCCAAGTTCACCCCACATTTCATGTCTCTTCCCTGAAGCCGGTTCTCCTCTAGCTAACGCCTCCACCACTGGTTATTGACGGTCACCCCGCCTACACTGTCCGCAATATTATGGATCTACATCACAGCGGTCCCCGTTTTCGGTATTTAGTTGACTGGAAGGGCTACGGCCCCAAGGAACATTCCTGGGTCTCTAGGTCCCCATTCCTCAGCCTTCTGAAGTGAGGGTAGTGACTGTTGTAACTGTGATGGAGTTTGGCTCTTTGTGTCCTTTATTTGGTCACACAGGGCTGGGCTTGCTTTTCTCTATACAAGCTTGAGTTACTGAGTTTGTCAGAACGTTAAGCCTTCTATGCCCTGCTGCTTCCAGCCCCGCTCTCTGTTTTTTACTTTGAATTTCCACATCTACTTTCACTTTGCCATTTTCGTCTCCTTATCCTACCGTGACAGACTGTAGATGATGAAATCAGTGAATTCCTTTTCATTTGTACATTGAGATTTTTTTTTCTTCCAATGTTGAACTCCCTCTATTTATTTATACAGCTGTCTACAAAGTCGAGAACCTCGCCCCATCCTTGGTCATGAACAATTGAGCCTTTTGGAATGCTCCTTTTATACCCAATCATGACACTCACCTGTTTCCAGTTCATCTGTTTAGCTGTGGAATGTTCCAAATACTTGCTTTTAATATTGTGGCCATTATGTGTCTGGTAATGTAGAATGACTGATGAGGCTCTATTGCACATTGCATATTTGTTTTAACATTTAAACCAAACATGTGGTGCATTGTGGTTCTTTTTAGGTCCACCTGGAAGTCGACCAGGAGCTGCTTTGATTGTTTGTCATGCTCCGCCTCTACGATGACATCGGACAGCTTATGAACTATGACATCGAAGGGTCCTTGGGGCTCAAGTGGCTGAGTAAAATCAATCTGGAGAAGAAAAAGAAAACATTTGATTGTCTCTTTGTCCTTTATCTTGAATCTGCCCTCTTTCCACCTTACAGTAGCCTTGTCACAGGACATTGGCTTTATTGCATGGGCACACACGCATACACACAAACACACACACACACACACACACACACGTTAGGTAAATAAAATGAGAAAACGCCACAAACACTGCTAATGCTGCTTACAGGCTAACAGTTTTGTACCACAATTAAAGGGCCTTTTTTTTCATGACGCCTTCTCAAGGAAAATGCACAAGAAAGCTAACGGGAGGTGGTTGCAGATGGCTGTGACATGGATTACTAAAGTTGCAGACATCTGTATATGACACCTGTGGCTATACGTGCACACTGAAGTGGACTATTTAACCTTAACACAGTGCAACACAATCTGGAATGCATGTGCTTTGAAAATCACGCAGAGAAAGACAAATCTACCCATCTATACATGCATGCAACCCCTAAACACACACACAAACACACCCACACACACACACACACACACACTACCAAGGAAAATAGATGCAGACAATATGGAAATCCTGCATTCGCCACCAATCTTCAGTGGTGGGAAATTATGCCCCCCCCCCCTCCTCTTTACATAAGACTAAAACAATTACCTCCACCACCTCCACTCCATGGTCCCTGGATGAACGAAATGAATCGATTTAAATTCTATTCAAGAGTAACATTATTGTGATACAAAGAACCGTCATTGGTCCTCAAAATTGAATACTTTATATCCTTTCATTAATTCAGTAACTAATGACATTTTGCTCAGTCTCTGCGCTGAGTGGACCAACTTTGTGACCCAAATTTGACTCCAATTTGAATTAACAATAATCTAATGTGATTATGATTTAAAAAAAAAACATTAGCCATGAAACTTACGCACAGAACTCCGCAAAGCCATCCAGATTCATCCTGCGGCGTTTCTTATCACTGAGACAGAAGCCCACTCTGCAGCGTGACATTTGGCGTCCTTCTCTTGTGACCTTCTGATGAACAGTTAGGTTGGAGTGTCCACGCTCTTGTCCGTAACCACCACCCCACTGGCTCCACACTCTCACGCTCCCACCCACTACATCTCAAAAGAAGATTTCCTCAACTCTACTTTACAATCCTAAAATATCTTGTAATAATTTGGCAGGCAGAATGACAAACAAAGAAAAAGTGTTTTTTTTTGTGGTCGTTTGACTTTACCTCTTCATCTGGTGCCTCTTTGTATTTGGTCAAGATCAGCACGGTGCAGTAGTCTGAGGTTCAGGATTCAAATCTGAACGCCGGTCAATGTATGGACTTTACTTGTTCTCTTCGTTCTTCAGCAGGTTTTCTCCTCCCGTATTCCCAAAACATGCATTTTGGAAGACTCAGAATTGTCCACATGTGGAAATGTGATGTATCCCACTTCAACCTAGACCAATCAACCTGGATTTATGCTTCAGCTCACCACGACACTAATAACAATAAATTGGACAGGAAATTAATGAATGTTTAGTCATGAAAGGAGAGTATAAAGCGCCATCATGCATTCACGACACAGCCAGTGGTGGGAAGCAAGCGAATAAGTACAAATACTTCATCACTGGATGTAAACAATTTTTTAACTTACCAGACATCTGCTTTATATGAGTACCGGATATTTATTTTTCTGATGACTTTTTGCTCTCTACCTTTAGCTAGCGCTTTATAAATAAATAAATACATACATGTTTGCATTCTTTGTGCCGGGTTATCAATTTGCTATTGTATATACAGTACCATAATTGACAGTAAATATTCTTTTTAACTTTTATCAGGCAGTTCTTTTTTACCTTTTGTTGAGCAAAGAACTCACATCCGTATTTCTACTCTTACCAGTGTTTTTTTAATAGAAGTATTTATTCTTCTACATCCACTTCGAGTGTGTACTTTTGCCACCGCTGAATTTTTGAAGAATTGACAAAAATCGCATATTCAGTTTAGATTCATCTCTCCTTTTATTATTTAGAATTTTATCTGTGGTTTTATTATTCTTGTTTTGGTTGTAAAGTGTCCTTGAGTGTCTTGAAAGGCGCTTATAAATGAAATGTATTATTATTATTATCAAAACTCTTTTTAAGTCACACCAGCGTTTCTTTCGTTGAACAGGAGATGGCGCTAATGAGACATTTACCTCAAGTATAATCATGCCCTGTCCGGCTGAGCGGACTCTGTAGGTGCCTCAAACGACCTGTTGACAGCGTAGTTGGGTATTGGTTGTGACTATATACGGAGTCGTGGCTTCTGTGAGTATATCAGCTTTGCGTTCAGTCAAAATCGCCCAGATTTCACTCTTGAATCATAATAGTGTGAGACAAGATCATCATTATTTCAGTACCATATTCATACTTTTGTTTTTTGGTTTGTTGGTGTGCCGTGAGATTTTTCGAATGGAAAATGGATTCCTTGCCTCAATAAATTTTAGGAAATACCATGTGCTGCAATTCTATTTTTCTGCAGTTTGCAGAGCACAAACTAACTGCGTGTATATTTTGACTCCCGGGACAATTAGACTTAGCTGTGGTGACTGTGGCGGCGTGCGTGTGGGTGTGTGTTAATTAGCCCGAACATAACATGAACATGTGTGTCTGTGTGCGTGTCCTCTCTTCAGTTTTCCACAGTGACGCAGCAGGATTTGGGGTTACGGATCACCGTCCATCTCAATTAATGTGGACCACCAACATGATGTCTATTTCTGTACACATACTAACAGAAACGGATCCATTCATGACAGTAAATACATTTCAAACATTGACAGACTGCACCAAATTAGGTCTCCTTTTATTCTTTATTCATAAAAGTAACACTTAATTTCTGAAATACAATACAATGCAACATGCACACATAAGAACCATGAATATAATGAGCATTACTGTACTCATCTGGATCATACACAAAACAGTTCCAGTATATGAACAACACAAGGATGCTGGGTCGGCACACCGACAAGATGGAGAGGACAGTGCCTCAAAATCTTTGCACACATAATGTAACATATTGCCTTACGGTTGCAGATGCTATACTCCTCCAAATCGGCCACATCATAAATGAATGATTTTAAAATTCTGTGATGTCATAACAATTTTATTGCTATTTGTTATTGTATTTATTGTGTCATTATTTAATCCCTCTGTGTTGACTAAAATACTGTATCCCAAATCGTAAAAGTAATTTCCATTTCATCACCTATTTAATTATATATATATATATATTTGGAGTGTGGGAGAAAACCGGAGTACCCGGAGAAAACCCAGGCATACCCGGGTAGAACTCCACACAGGGAGGCCAGAGCTGGAATTGCACTTGGTATCTCTACACTGTGAGGTTGACACGCTGACCACTGGTCCACCGGGCCGCCTGGCAATAATTCATTTCACATTAACAGGCAAAGCCACTATAGTTCGTGTTCTTGCACTCTCGGCTTGCAAAGAGAGATGTTAGCTCCTCTCCTCAGACACAATGTGGATTTAGGTCTGTAGCACTGAGAGAGTGAATCCAGCAGCCCTACTAGTCTCCTTAAAGCTATAGTGCAAGATGCTCCATGTTACGTTATGAGACCAGATTACGGAAGGCTCTACTGAATCCAATCCCACACTGAATGCTTAAAAGGTGGAGGGATACTGAATATCGTGTTTTATTTAAAAGATCTGTAACACGCATGCAAAATCAACTCAATCTTGTATACTGTACCTGACACTTTTAATTATTGGTAGTACAACAGTTACTCTGAATAGTGAACATTCGAGTCGGCTGAGATGATTTGTGAAGACATGCTGTTTGTGGACTTCCAAATCTAATCTTGTTCTGCATGGGAAGGACAACCTGTGGCGGGGAAAAAAGAACATTTGCTTTTGAGTACACTTGATCAGTGGAAGGAAGAGGAACAATCTTTCCAATCATTCAGAGTTGTTTGCTGCTTTTTTAAATTCATTTATTCTTTTTTGTACACATACTGAACTGGGTTTGCTGATGCATTAATAGCAAATAGTTTGAATTATATAACATTGGGGTATTATCAGGACAGCGATAATAACTCTAATGCCAACAAATAGCACTCGGCCATCTGTATTTTTAATCATTTCTTGAGTTACATGTCCACACACACACACACACACACACACACACACACACACACACACACACACACACACACACACACGAACCACAACATTATATGCCCCTGCACAATCCGACTCCATTTGAAACAAGTTGGACACAAATCTGGAGCTTGCAGTTTTAGTTTGCAGTGGTGTTTGAAACACAGTGTTCATGATGCAAACCCCAATCCCTGTGAAGTTGGGACGTTGTGTAAAATGTAAATAAAAACAGAATACAATGAATTGCAAATCCTTTTCAAAAGGTAGTCTATTGTATACACTACAAAGATAAGATTTTTCATGTTCAAACTGATGAACATGATTGTTTTTTTTTTTTATGCCAAATAATTTCTCATTTTGATTTTGTTGCCTGTAGCACATTACAAAAATGCTGGGACAGGGCCAACAAAGCACTAGGTAGTCTATTGTATACACTACAAAGATTTTTCATGTTCAAACTGATGAACATGATTGTTTTTTTTTTTTATGCCAAATCATTTCTCATTTTGATTTTGTTGCCTGTAGCACATTACAAAAATGCTGGGACAGGGCCAACAAAGCACTGGGAAAGTTGAGGAATGCTCAAAATATATACGTTTTAAAATGGGGGCACGTGTACCGCTGAGGGGACGTGAAGTCACTCCGTGGGGGCATGTAAGATTTAAAAAAATATATTTAAATAGCACCCATGCAAAAAAGAAAAGTTGAGGAATGCTCAAAATACTGTATATATGTTTTCAAATGGGGGTCCGTGTATCGCTGAGGGGACGTGAAGTCACTCCGTGGGGGCATGTAAGATTTAAAAAAATATATTTAAATAGCACCCATGCAAAAAAGAAAGAAAGAAAATAATTGTTAAATTATGTAAATATTACAGTACAAGAATTTCATAAAATTAATTTTATATTCAGCAGGCTTTTCAATTTCATTATCCAAGGATCCCAGCATCATCTGAAAACTTTCAAATAAAGTCACTAATTTATTTTTGAGAACAAATCGTTTCGATGAATACAAAGGATTTATGTTGATCATTTTTCCGTCCACAAATCTTTATTTATCCATCCATTTTCAACACGGCTCATCCCAAACAGGGTCACGGGGAGCTACTGGATCCGATCCCTGCTGACTTCGGGTGGAAGGCAGACTACACCCTGAACTAGTTCCCAGTCAGTCACAGAGCACATGTAGAGACAAACAACCATTCACACCGTCACTGAGTTGGAAACGATCCCACGCTGCCCACATCCAAGTCCGTCGTGTGTACCACTACACCATCAGCGACTATATCTTTATTGAAAACTAACTTAATTATTTCTAGTCACAGAGCACATGTAGAGACAAACGACCATTCACACCGTCACTGAGTTGGAAACGATCCCACGCTGCCCACAACCAAGTCTGTCGTGTGTACCACTACACCATCAGCAACTATATCTTTATTGAAAACTAACTTAATTATTTCTTTTAATTATGCCACTAGGGGTGTGTGTGACCTAGTTGTTTATCTATGTGTGTCCTGTGATTGGCTGGCAACCAGTTCAGGGTGTCCCCCGCCTGCTGCCTGAAGACAGCTATGATAGACTCCGGCACGCCCCGTGTCCCTTGTGAGGGTAAGATGCTCAGAAAATGGATGACCTGGTTGTGTGACCTGGTTGTTTATCTATGTGTTTGGAATAAAAGCACTTTCTGCCCATGTCACAAGATGATAGACTCCGGCACGCCCCGTGTCCCTTGTGAGGGTAAGATGCTCAGAAAATGGATGGATGCATGGTACATGTAGGTTTTGGAATAAAAGCACTTTCTGCCCATGTCACAAGAGCATGGCATTGGAGTAAAAGAGTACGAGTACCAGACTGTACCGCCAGCAGTCCAGACCTATGTGGCACATTATGAAGTGCAAATACGACAAGAGAGACAACAAAATGTTGAGCAACTGAAGTTAGACATCAAATAAGAATGGGAAAGAATCCCACCTAAAAAGCTTCAACAATTATTGCCCTCAGTTCCCAAATACTTGCTGAGTTTTGTTAAACGAAAGGGTGATGTAACACAGTGGTGAACATGCCCATGTCCCAGCTTTTATGGGACATGTTGCAGGCATTAAATAAAAAAAATGAGTCCATATTTACCAAAAAACAAACAAACTAACAAAAAACTCCAAACAATCCCGCTCATCAGTTTGGACATTATTTGAATTGAATATGGAAATTCAATTTTTGCGAGGAGGCTTGGAACGTATCACCCGAGCAAAGTGAGGGAACACTGTATGATATGTTGTTCACAATATTACTGTAGGTTAGTGCAAACCTTTTCCTTCAAAAATGACCCACCAATTGACTATGTCCAACATCTCAATCCTCAACCAGCCCTTCCTGTTCTGTTCTGCAACATTTTCATTCCTCACACGTCTCCGTGCTTCTTTCCCCCAGTATGAAAAGTTGAACCTGTGGCTGGTATTGCCTGGTACTGGGATTGCCTACCAAGCTGAATAGGTCCAGTGCATCGGGCACTCAAGCCTGTGTGTGCCTGTGTGTGCGTTGGGTCACAGCGTGGGGATTAGGTGTGTGTGAGTGATTGAGGGTGACAGCGGCCCTAGCATTAGGGGCCCTGTGGCAGATTTCGAAATCCAGTTTTAGACACACTAAGCTGGATTTGCCCGCAACAGTGTGTCAGCAATGATGCAGCCTGCCCAGGACCTCCTGCAGAACACACATGCAGAAAAGTGCACACACGTAGCCCATTGTCACCTGTGAGCTCAGTTATTTCTGTGTCGTGACTACTTTTATTTCCATCCTCCAATGGTGAGAAATGTTCTTAAATTTGTTTTACGTATTCCTGTTGAATACACAACAGAACTATCTTGGCCACTGCAGCCAAGCCTAACCTGTACGTACAAACACAATACTGATGGCTCTGATCATCGATTTCAATAATTCCCACCACATTAGTGTGCTGTGGGAAATTCTCCAATTTCACTGAATTGGTCGGAAAATATGATTACAAATGGTGTATCTTTGTTCCTCTTTCAACGCTAGCAACATATTGTGACAGGCAGGACATCCTCTTCTATTACTTTGTAGGTGGCAGAACCCACACATCAACCTTTTAAAACATATTTCTTTGGAGGTGTGCTGGCATAAGCTCCAGCTCACCTGCAACCATTATGAGCATATTCTCTTTTGAAAACAGAATGATGGATGTCAAAACATTTCATGTCGAAAAAAAAATCAATAGTCTCTTTTATGCTAAAAGTTGTCATGTTTCTGTTCTGTCTGTTCTCCAGCAGGTGGCATTGATGGGCAGCGCTCTTCCGTTCTGGACCTGTTGCCCATCACGCCATCACTCTTGCGGGTTATACCCTGGGACTGATCAAGCATCACCAGTTGTCGGAATATTTGCCTTGCTCACGTCTCACGTCTAAATGCTTATTTTTCTAGACAGTCGTCGCTCTCCATCTTGTTGTTTGTTTTTCTTGATATCTTTGTTTTGTTTTGGTATTGCTCTCCTCAATGCATTTATATTGTTTTATTGATTGGCTTGTCGTTTTTGGACAAGTAATTTTGCGTTATTTATTTTTCTTGCCTTTTGCAAGCTCGTTTTGTTAGTGGTATTTAACCCTGCGTTGCTCCCCAGGGATTTCTGCTATACTGTATTTTGTCAGTCTCACGACCACTTTTGTTATAATACATTATTTTTATATTTCGATCCATACCTTTTCTAGGATCTGCTTCAGTTCCGACTTGGTCCAGAACCCTAACAGAAGTAACCAGGATCCCTTAGAATCGCGTGAAAGATTGTTTCCTCAAAATTGTCCTGTAATGTTTATTAATGACTTTCCATTGATCCATTCAGTTCCCAAAATGCTTCTCCTCATCGAGTGAGGTAGAGCCTATCCCATGCTACCTTTGGTTGAGAGGTCCCAACTCCCAAAAGGGAAAACCACTTCTAAAAAAGGCTCACCTGGACGCTTCAACAATAAGTAACTACAGATCCATATCAAATCTTCTGTTTTGGGGAAAAGCGATTGAAAAGGTTGTGTTTCAACAGATTCAGAGTTTTATGATGCAAAACAATCTCATGAATGCATTTCATCCTGGATTTCGACCACACCACAGTGCTGAGACTTTACCTATTAAAGTCTTTAGTGACATACGTCAAATGCCTTCAAAAACGCTGTCTTGGTATTGCTAGATCTCATTGCTGCATTTGACATACCAGAACTTGATCAATTATACTGCTCCAGAGACCAGAGCAGTGGTGGGACTGACTGGCATTGTGTTGAATTGGTTCTAATCACACTTGCAAGATAGTGACTAGTGTGTCTCAATTGGAAGTCCTGAGTCTGAGCGAATAAAGATCAAATGTGGGATTCCACAAGGGTCCATTCTTGGAACACTTCTGTTTAATATCAACATGTTACCCCTTGCTCAGATTATGGAGCATCACAACGTTTCTTATCATACTTATGTAAATGACACGTAACTTTACATTTCAGTGTCATCACATGACTGTAATCCCTTACTTTTCATGAATTCATCAAATTAATGAGTGAATGAAGCAGAATTTTCACCAGCTCAATCTAGAAAAGTTGGAAGAATTATTTTTTTTGTCCCCAAAAATGAAACCTTAAAGATCAGCAGTCACTTTAACTCAGTGTCATTGAAAGCTAAAAATCAAGCCAGAAATCTTGGTGAAATGATTGACTCAGACTTGAATCTGCCTAGTATCACCTAAAAAAACGTCACTGCAAATAAGGATTTTCTGTCTCAACTAGACACATAAAAATATGTTCATGATTTTAGTTTCAGTATGCTAATTGTATGGTAATGAGGTCCTAATAAAAAACAAAATAAAAAACAAAAATCAGTCAGGCAGCTGCAGCTGATCCACAATGCTGACACTAGAGCGATTACAAACGTCAGGAAACTGGACCACATCACACCTGTCCTCATATCACTACATGAGCTTCCTGTGAGTCAAATAACAGATTTTAAACTCTCCTTACTGGTCTCATTCATTCATTCATTCATTCATCTTCCGATCCGCTTTATCCTCACAAGAGTCGTGGGGAGTGCTGGAGCCTATCCTAGCTGTCTTTGGGCAGTAGGCGGGGGACACCCTGAACCGGTTGCCAGCCAATAGCAGGGCACACGCAGATGAACAACCATCCATTCTCACACTCACACCAAGGGACAATTTTGAGTACTCCATCAGCCTGCTATGCATGTTTTTGGAATGTGGGAGGAAACCGGAGTACCCGGAGAAACCTACACAGGCACGGGGAGAACATGCAAACTCCACACAGGAAGGCCGGAGCGCGGATTGAACCCAATACCTCTGAACTGTGAGGTGTGCTACACAAATAATCTTGCCTTGCCTTATCTTGCCTGGCCGTAATAACTGAGCAACCCAATTCTAGGTAGTTTTAACTCATCAGTATGGGTAGGTTTTACCCCTTATTGGCTCAAAAACATGGCCCAGCATATTGGGTCAAATGATCAACTCAATGTGCTGGGTATAAATAACCCAGGGATGACTCAGTCCCTTTTGGACCTAGCGCTGGGTTAACATTTTTTTGAGTTATGTATATTCCCCCTCTGAGGGAAGACGTAACTCCAAAGTGGTCTGCGACAAAAATTAGGTTGACGCCCCTGACTTCATGGATTATCAAAATAAATGTCAATTAATCGACTTTTGACCCAAGACTTTGAAGAGTATTTGCCTCTTTCTAAGATAATTTACTGGTATGTTAGGATGCTTAAATTTCAAAATTCTAGTCATTCTTTTTTTACTGTAAAAAAGTGCTAAAATCAACTTTTTGTATTGTAGTAGATAAATCAGGTTAATGAGACGACTTTGTCCAAACATATTCTGGAGCTTGACTACATGTTTCTTTGCGTGTTTTTGCACCTTAATGTGTGTGGCGTATGCAGCCGCATGTTTGAGCGCCTGTGCCCTGATCTCTTTTACAGCCCGGCCATTGTCAAGTGATTGTGAGTGTTGAGCAAGACCCCGACCCACCGGCGGGTACTAATCAGACGCATTCCTTGGGATTAAACGGCCAATTAACAATAAGAGAGCCATTGTTGCCTTGTCTCCGTTTGCGTCACAGTTAAAGGGTTTTGTGTGCGTGGCCTCCGCGTTGCACTGAGTGTGTGTTTGATTCTTTGTATATGTGTGACGAGGAATGCTGTTGGTGTGCAAGGTGTTTTTTTTGTTTGTTTGTAAAATACTCCATTATACAATTTTTTAAAAAATTTATTGGTATTATTTTAATTCTTATTTAACATGCCCAATATTACCTCAGAAAAAATATTGCTGATGCGAATGAAACAGACTAGCACACTTTTTATTTTTTTTGTGGGGACAAAAGAACGGTTGCAAGTCACCGAGTGTGTGTCACAGTGTTCTTAACAAGGCGTACTAATCCTGCAGGCACCAGCGGCGAGTTCACCGGCCCTTTATTTCATGTCACGGTCGTTCAAATAATAAAATGAGCATTGTTCGTACTGTATTGTGTTAGCATGTGTGTGGCGCTCTGTCTGGCATGTGTCTGTACAGCGTGCGTGTATGTGTGTGCGTTCATGCATGTGTGTAGTTTGGTTCTATGCATCAGTGTGGCACGTGTCGGAGTGAGGCTTGGGATTAGTGAAGCTCAAGGCCTGTTGCTCCACTTCCATGATTACTACTGATGCCTACTGCCATATGGGATGATGGGGGTGCAGGTGGAGTTGTGCATGCTACAGGGCACCGTGCTACACCCACTTCAACTCAATGCACCCAGATGTACTTGCATATATTATATTGCAGCCACACCAGCAGATACATACAGTCATGATACATGTCAATGTGTGTGTGTGTGTGTGTGTGTGTGTGTGTTGATGCCAACTTTTGTTTTTGTAAAATTGTAGCATAGTTTTTGAATGTGATCAATTTGCTGAGCTATAAAGGCAACCACCACATATTGTCTAGTGCAGAACCAATATAATGCATGTCATGATCAAATGTGCATCTTTGATTTAATATTCCAAATAATATCACGCAGTTCAGTTTGATAAAGTTATCAATATTGTTGATCATATTCCAGTTACAATTCATATTATTCATACTATTGTTGACCATGGTAATAGAACCAGGACTATCATCTTTGAAAGGCAGTCACTTTTCAATTTTATTATTATAAACAGATTTTTTTATTAGTCATTGCTGTCGTAAGGCATAATTTTTGACTAAAATGCAATTAGATGCATGTGTACCGAATCTGCACCTAGTGTCCTGATGTTTCTTTTTGAATGGTTACATTAAAGACAAAGTCAATTACTCATCTTATCGTACGTGTATGAGTATGAAGACATAAACAGGTGTTGCTTGCTAAAGCCGCAGACTCTGGTCAGGAGGGGGCTAAATGATGTTCTCCCACACACAAACAAACACACACTGACCCCACCTGCTGCTGTCTGCAGTGGATTAGAGGTCTGTCTACCCCCAGCAGGCAGCAGGACACGCACATGCAGACAACGGGGGGGATGCTGTCTGTGAAATCGATCAAAATGTTAAGCTCACGCAAGTGTGAACATCACAAGTATGTCAGACAGGCAAGTGTGTCTGTGTGCGGACAAACATCCACTGTAACTGTTTCGACTGCTGAAGATTGTGATGAATATTAATTGCAAAAAAAAAAAAAAAATCAATGCATAAATAAATCCATTAAGCCTATCTATATTTAAACATACATCTCTATTACTAATTTGTGAACGAATAAAATAAATTAATATACAACCATCGACACATCTACGCTATGCAAACTATTCCATGTGTGCTGCATATACTGTACACTCCATAAGTGATCCGAGCCTGAGTTTATGCCTCGCTTTGACCCACTAATCCTTCTATATGGACTCACGCACATGCTTCTCAACTGTATGCTCATTTATGCAGCCTGCCAGACCTCCTTTAGAATGCAAAACCTGCACACACACACACACACACACACACACACACACACACACACATACACAACACACACACACACACACACACACACACACACACACACACACACATAAAAGCATGCTCACGTTGTTCTTTATCACCTCTGACCCAATACCATTATTTTGAACTGAAATATACAAAAATTCTGGAGTTTACTGACATACACCAAGAGGAACAAGTGAGACATGACAGACTTTGTGCCACATTCTACCACCTGAAGCAGACTGAGCCTCACTGAAGAACAAACAACAAATACTGTAGACTCTGTTATATATATATATATATATATATATATATATATAGAGAGAGAGGATTTTCGCCGGGTACTCCGGTTTCCTCCCATATTCTAAAAACAAGCATGGCAAGTTAATGGAACACTCTAAATTGTCCCGAGGTGTGAGTGTGATCGCAGATTGTTGTTCGTCTATGTGTGCCTTGCGGTTGGCGAGCAACCAGTTCGGGGTGTCATACCCCTTGCCTATTGCCCGAAAACAGCTGGAATAGGCTCCAGCACCCCCCGCGACCCTTGCGAGGATAAGAAATTCAGATAATAAAAGGATGTTTCCAGTAAAAGATGATTCAATATGTATCTCAATACTGTACATGGGGTGTGATGTGATACTAAGTAACAAGGTAGTATATTTCAATGGCCTGCTTCGAAAACCCAATGTGGAAGTGTACTTACAATACAATACAATACATGCTGATTTATATAGCGCTTTCACAACAGCGGCAGCTGTAACAAAGCGCTTAACAAAACAGTTAACATAAAGTAAAATAATAAACACAACACATAACATAAAATACGGACAGTCGCGCAGTCCTAACCACTTTTCCGGGACATGCTTTATTGTTTGAAGCACTTGTAGTGAAGAGGACAGTCAGAATTACCACGGGCAGCTTTCTTTGCTAATTTTTACGACAAACACACGAGTTGGGGAAATGGGCTGTTGCAGTGGATTGTGTGATACAGTGTGCCTTGAATCATGATTTTGGTTTTTTGGTTTTTTTTTTCAGCAAATCAGAAGTAAAGAAAAACAGAATGATGACCAAATGTTCAAGAATACATCTACTGTATCATTCATGTTGAAAAGGGATTTGTTGAAATTAAATGCTTGCAATATCTTTAAATATTGATCAAAAAATGCAATTGTCCCTGCGATTGGCTGGTAACTGGTTCAGGGTGTCCCCCGCCTACTGCCCGAAGACAGCTGGGATAGGCTCCACCAACACTTGTGAGGATAAAAGCGGATCGGAAAGTGAGTGAAAATGCAATTGTATTACAGATTTAGCAAGAAAAATGAAGTTGAGACACCTTATAATGTATTAGCTTTTGTGGGCCACAAACAATGATGTACCCAGTCTGATCTGGCCATGAGCATGACAGCTGTTCTTCAAACCCTTCGATTCCCCTAGCATGGGCACACAAGCACGGGCAGAACATACAAACTCCCCACGGGAACGCCATAGCCAGATTCGTACCCAGGATCTGTATGCATTGCAATGGGAGAACATTGGGCTTGGCCTCACGCGGTCGAAGCTACTCTTCACTGTGATGAAAAGTTGACGTCCACTGACTTCAAAATAAAACGCACTGTTTCAAAGAAAAAAAACTCAGAGGCAGCAGACATAATAAAGACAATACAAGACATCAAAGTGTTTCATTGTAGAAGGTAACAAAAGCATCCTTCTCACACTACAGCAAACTCCGCTGAGGCCCCTCCCATAAGCCCCCTTCCTCATCCCTCTCTCTTATTCCAGCCATGTTTGATCATCCTGTTCTTCCTACTTGCACCCCTCCTTCCCACCACATCCAACTCTTCACCCCGCTTTCCTGCAGCTGCATTTGCAGCCTCCACTACTCCTGACATACACACATGTATGCACGACTGCTCGCCAGTGTCCATGTCTCTCTGTCACACACAATGTCTCGCCCTGCATCCCCCCCCCCCACCACCACCACCACCACCAACACCTCCATAGGTCAGTACCACAGCAGTTACCTTATCAAAAGTGATCGATCCGGCCCCCAAAAAAAGTGCACGTCCCGCTCTGTGTGCCTGCATGTGCAGCCAGTACTCCATTCTCTGCATTCACCCTTCCTCTGTCAATCTGGCCACAAACCTCTCGTTCCTCCCTTTATCCCGAGGTAAGATACTTACTTTTCAGATAAAGCATATTATGATAAATCGGCTGAACTCTGTGCATGTGTGTGTGCGTGTGTGCATGTGTGTGTGTGTGTGTGTGTGTTAATGTGTGGGTGTGTTAATGTGTGGGTGTGTGACTCTCTCTCTCTCTCTCTCTCTCTCTCGCTCTCTCACACACACACACACACACACACACACACACACACACACACACACACACACACACACACACAGACTATAATCACACCATGCATACACAGCCATACAAATATGGTGTGGACAGCGTGTGTATCGATCATCGCGATGTCAGAGGTAACAGCTGGGAAAAGTGTGTGAAAGGTTTTTGTGAGTGTGATCATCATGATGTGGTCCTTTGGTTTGTGGTGATATTTGGTTTCACCGACTGCAAATGCAATCCATGAAGATACTTACAAACCTCGCTTACACGTAGCATTATGTCATCAGATGAAAAAGGCAAGTATTGTAAGAAATCATTCCTTTATGTCAATTTTTTTTTAGGTAGCCAGATTATCCTTCAAAATGACCACTTGAATCGAAATACAAGGTATGAGCTTGCAGTTGCACTTTGTCTCTCTCTTCAATTTACAGAGAAAAACCCGCCTGCTAATGAAATTGCATGAGAGAAATAGGAGAACATATGGGCAAATGTTCTGCAACAAAGTGGAAGGGACGATAAGGTCAACCGGGGGAATAAAAAAGTTCGGAGAAAATGAAAACTAAATGAAAATACAATGGCCTTCATGGTCGCCTCTGGGACGTGTATGCGTGCTTGTTGGAAAATGTGATGTTTATGAAATACTCAGCGTGTGTGTGTGTGTGTGTGTGTGTGTGTGTGTGTGTGTGTGTGTGTGTGTGTGTGTGTGTGTGTGTGTGTGTGTGTGTGTGTAAGTATAGATTAGATATACTAAGCCTCTTATGTGGTGGCTGTCCTTAATTTGTTTGAGCTCCGGGTCCTAGCGCGTCCAATCTACTGACAAAATCAGACCGTCGGGCAAAGCAAATTGCTACATAAACAACTTATTTTACCATGTGATTATAACTAGTTTCATTCAATTCATAAACAAGTTATTTTTTTGAAGGAGAGAGAGGGCTTAATGAACACTATAGGGGTGTGTGTTTATAAAGCCTTAAATCATTCGATTATTCCCCCCAATTTGTGTGACCCAACATTAATTCGATTCGAAATCGGCTATTACGTTTATGAGAATCGAAATGGATAATTCCTACTTGATAAAAAAGCAGAGAAAGAAAAGGAAAAAAATAAGCAACAGCTTCATCTAAATATTCGATTTATATTGTAGACAAAGGACGTGAAGGGCAAATATAATATGTATTAGATATGCCGTTCAGTTTGTTTCTATACACTCGCGGTGAGATAATGACAAATCTACATTTTATATTAGCGAGGGCATGACATTTTTTTTGGAAAGGTGAGGCGAGTGGAGCTGTATTCTTGGGAACGCGCGTGCACGCCTCAGTTGCGCGCACACGGAAGCACCGGCATCTCGGGGCCCCTTTTATTTTTTATTTTTGTTTCTATTCGATGTGTTTTTATGTATCTTTTACTGATTCACATGTTAATTTAGTTCAACAACTACCATGACAGCAAAGCAAGAAAAACAAAGGCGATTGAAACGCGCACGAGCAGCATCCAGGTAGGCCCGATGCAGCGTCAAACAGCACACACGCTCACGCGCACACACCCCTTCACACACACGCTCACGCAGTCACAGGCCTTTACGAAACACACTCACCTCATGGAGTAGGTGAAGATATTTCACTTGAGATTTGGAAACATTGAAACACGCCGGTGAAATTCTGCCTGCGGCTCTGTGTGTGTCTTTATATCTCCGCTTTGGCTTTACACGGCTAGATAAACCCCTTATACACTTTGGGCCGCAGCTACATGGGCTTGTGTGCTTGTCTTTCATGTCGATGTGCGTGTGTGTCTGTGGATTTTAAACTATAAGAAAGCCGATTCAATTAACAAGCAAAGAGAATCGGATTTGGATCATGTGAAATTGTCTCGGCGCACTCGGAGGCTGCGGGACGAACTGCGCAGCGACAAACGATAACCAAGGGAGCGACGGGAAGGTGTAAAACCACAACAACAAAAGACCAAACCGAAAGAAACTACTAAACATTAGCTTTAATACATTTACATCAATTATAGTTTTGCAACAGATCCCCTCAGTAATTCTGCCCATCACTGCTCATTTGCTGAGAATATAAAACCACGTTCAAAAATGTATTTCATACCGCTAACCACAGACATCTGCACATGGATAATCTCAGCCTTTTCAAACAAATAATACAACAATAGCAAACAACGTCACAAATGATACAATATTAAACAAATAATGTCAAAGGTGAAACAAAATATGTTATATTGCAGCTTTTGTTTGGAATTGCGGTCGTGTCAGAATCTGCATGATGGTGATATGTTTCAAATATTTTTCTGAGCTTTACTGAGTGGGGAGCGCTTTATTCGCACGTGTTAAATGCCGAATATTGTTTCTTTATTATTATTATTATGATTATTATTATTATTATTGTTGTTATTATTATTATTGCTGCTGTTGTAATTATGAATCTCGGGCGGGCTGGTGGGACCATTTCTGTTGGGTTTCCAAAGCGGATTTAATTGCAGAACAAGCGCTCTTTTGTGCTGCCTTTAATCCGACCTGTGGCTCTCCTCCACACCGCGCTATAGTCACCCAGTTATTTCCATCGAGCTTTTATGTCAGTACACCGTATATAATCATGAATATTTACCTCTTTATAATGCACGATCTTCCATGATTACGTCTGTAAATTCCCCACGAGCCAATCCAATGAGCAGCTTCATGTTAAACAATAAACAACGCACACTTTTCAATTGCATGCGTGCAACCTTGGCCTGATGCATTGGTTCGTTTCTTAACCATTTGTACAGACTGATGGGAATCATTGGACACCTGCAGAAGTGGCCGGACATGATAAATAGCTCATGAAACAAGAAACAACTATGTACCCTTTATAACTAGTTTCAACGAGAATCCATTATTAACCTTTAATAGAAAAAAAATTCGTTCATAATATGGACAAAAGTTAGTGTAGTTGTAGTTTAATATATATTATATTTCGTGAGATCTAACAAAGAAAGAGAGAAAGAGAGAGAAAGACGGAAAGAGAGATAGAGCAGTGAAGGGAGGGAGGGAGCAACGGAGGGATGACGGAAGGAGGCGGTTGATGTGGGTGTCTACTTGGGTCAGTTCTAATTAGCCAACCACTTCTTCTCTCGCCTCACTTTGTCCACACTGCTTCCAGGCGAATCTTCTCCTGCCTTCAGCCTGACGTGAAGGACCACCCGGATCCATTCTCCACTTTTCAACATTCACACAGACGCGCGCACTCTTTTGGAACTTCCATCTTTCCGCACCTTCCAACTGGACACATCTATGCGCACTGCTTTTCCCGAACGTCGGACTTTGTAGCGTTATTAGTGAGCAGCTGACTTTTGACTTTTCTTTTTGTCACTCTTAACTTTGACGCACCTGAACTATTCAAAGGTGTTACGCACGTACACGCTGCGGACACAGCGGAATAGTGGGGAAATACGTGGAACGAATCACAAGCGAAAGAGAGAGAGAGAGAGAGCGAGAGAGAGAGAGAGAGAGAGAGAGAGAGAGCCCGCAGACAAACTAGAGGAGGAGGAGGCCCGTGTTGTGAGAGAAGAAGAACAAGTGAGTGAGGGAGTGTTTTAAAGCCCACAGGAGGCATGATGTCCTACATTAAGCAACCCCATTACGCCGTGAACGGGTTAACTCTGTCCGGCCCGGGCATGGATCTGCTGCACACCACCGCCGTTGGATACCCCAGTGAGTACTTGATCAACTCTTAAATGGTCGCTTACGTTTTGAACATTTTTCGACGTGGATGAATAAATAAATCAAATAAGATACTGTAAATGCGGAAAAAAATTGACGGGAACTCGGTGAGAGTAACGCGTGGTTCTTTTCTGAGATTCCGCATCGATATTGGAACATGTGTTCACTTGACCTATAATTTTAGCGGATTATAGAGTTCCAAAACAATACGAAACGTGTGTGAATCGAAAGGCCGTTTGTTCTCACACGGATTTTAACATTAAAACAAATCGCAATCTGCTGCACTTAAAACGTAACCTAAATTTGTTAAGTGACTCTCTTTGTATTCGGTTTTGAGCCAGCCGTGCTTTGCAACATCTGTCATCTATAATGAAGAAATAACAGAAGGCATGTTGGACGCCAAGCCTGGCTCTGAATACACTTTTTAAATACAGACTGAATATTTTTGTTCTTCACTTTGTTTCATAAAACTGAACGCCGTTCATTTAGTTCAATCATAGTTCTAATCGTATGTGTTCATTTGTGTCGAGTAACAAATGAGAAAGGACCAGATGTTGAAAACGAAATCCAATTATTATTATTATTATTATTATTATTATTATTATTTCAATAATAATAATAATATATTTTCAGTAATGTGGTAATAATAACAATGATAACGATTCGAATACACTCGTTATAATTCTCAATTTAATTATTGTAATTTTGTCCACGCAGGTACCCCACGTAAGCAGCGTCGCGAACGCACCACATTTACGCGCGCACAGCTGGACATCCTGGAGGCTCTGTTTGCCAAAACGCGCTACCCAGACATCTTCATGAGGGAGGAGGTGGCCCTCAAGATAAATTTGCCCGAGTCCAGAGTCCAGGTAAGGGTGCCACATTATTAAGCACATGCACTTATTGAACTGCAGTTGCTCATCTTATTTATTTCTTTCGAACCACTGTAATAAATGACTCAAAGGGAGGAATGGGAAAGGGCTTAGATAGGAATATACATCTATCATTCATTAAATTTCTACAGAGGTGGAGGATGTCCCCAGCTGCACCTTGGGAAGAGGGAGGGTACATCTGTGACTGACTGACCAGCCAATCACGAGGAAAATATAAACCAGCATTCACATCTATTCACTTGTTCATGCCTAAAGACAACTTAGTGTGCTCAGCTAACCTACATGCATGTGGAAGGAGAGAACATGCCCTGATTGAAAGTCCAAACCTCAGAACTATGAGATGGATGTGCCACCAACCTGCATCCAAAAATATAGCTGTGTTCTTGTATGTATGTGTGTATGTGTGTGTATTTTATATTTATATATATATCACACACACATATATATATGTATATATATATTATACTGTACATAAAATCTAATTCAACATACCACAATAAATAGAGATCAAAATTACAATCATAGGACAAAAAGAACAAAAACTATGAACAGAGTGACTGTTTGTCCAGAAGAAAGGTAAACAAACAACGCTCACAAAAAAATTTCCATTCTTTATTTTCGGAATTATCAAGTTTTCACATGCATTTTGACGTTGGCGTTAAAATGAAATGTTATGTGACCTTGCCATCATCCAGGTATGGTTCAAGAACCGCCGTGCCAAGTGTCGCCAACAGCAACAGCAGAGCACAGGCCAGTCTAAACCGCGGCCTCCTAAAAAGAAGGCCTCACCGGTTCGGGAGGCCAGCGCCGAGGTTAATGCCAACCCGGCCAACGGTCCCTACAGCCCACCGCCACCTCCCCCGGGAACCGCTATCACCCCGAGTTCCAGCTCTGCCAGCGCCACAGTGTCCATTTGGAGCCCGGCCTCCATCTCACCTCTGCCGGACCCCCTGTCTGCCTCCACCACCCCCTGCATGCAGCGTGCCACCGCCTACCCCATGACCTACAGCCAGGCCCCTGCCTACAGCCAAAGCTACGCAGGCTCCTCCTCCTACTTCACCGGCCTGGACTGTAGTTCCTACTTGTCACCCATGCACCCGCAGCTGTCGGGCACAGGAGGTGCCCTCAGCCCCATCACCGCCTCCTCCATGGGCGGTCCCCTCAGCCAGTCGCCCGCCTCACTCTCCTCCCAAGGCTACACGGCCGCTTCGCTTGGCTTCGGAGCCGTCGACTGTCTGGACTACAAGGACCAAGCTGCCTGGAAGCTCAATTTCAATGCTGCAGACTGTCTGGACTACAAAGACCAGAACTCCTGGAAGTTCCAGGTCTTGTAAATAGCATCAAGTGAGGGGTCGGCTAGCGAGGCTATATGGGAAGACATTTTGAATCAGTGTCAAAGTTGGGTGAATAGAGCAAATTACCGTCGTTGATTTGACAAGTTGAGCAAAGAAATGTGGCTGGAATACTTTTTTTGTATTGATGCTGAGCTCAACCCTAAACCATCCAATATAGAAAAAAAAACTAGAAAAGATATTGACATGATAGTTATTGCTCCATCTAAGAAGTGTATGACTTGGATGATATTTGCTAAAATGAGGTAACACTAATACCACACATTAGGCTGTCAATGCCATCAGCCATCACTTCAAACCTGTCCAAAAATTGGATCATGTTTAACGAATGAGCATGATTAAAAAGTTTTGTACTACGATATTTTTAGTTGAAACTTTGACTTTTCAACATGTGATTTCATGATGCACCGTGAAAGACACATTCAGGCTTTGAACTCAACTCAACTCAAACTGCTGATTTATCCTGTATGCCACACAACAGCTGACTTGCTTCACCATTAACCGCCGTTTTGAGCAAAGTCAAAGACAAATGAACGGGGGGTTGCTTAATTTTTTTTTTGCTTTGTGATGTGTCTTGTATTTTGCTGACAATAAGGCTGCTTTCCATCATCCCACCCAACAAGCATTGAGCCCATCGGATCAGCTCTCCCAACGGGAACCTTTAAGAGGTGCGGATCAATAGGGCCATCAAAGCCGATGACTCCCCCAGTAGCCTTGTTTGATACTGACCCTCTTCAGCCTGCGTGTGATCCTAGTCAAGAGGATTGATCGAGTCCCTGAAGTGACTGCAGTACAAACTTGTTGCCTTTGAGCATGCTTGTAATCATGAGGGGAATGGCTCTTGCATTGTTAGTTTAATAGGATCAACCGGTGGGCAACAATGGCCGCATTGTGGCCATTGGCACCCAACGAATAGCCCCCGTCCGGCTCCTTTTCACAGGAAGTTGGCAGAATTTAAGCGCTCCTGCGATAATCTATCAATGACTGTTTTGTTATATTTTTGTTCCACGTCCGATGGGCAAAACGACCGCACCAGGGAAAGGGAAAGGAGGTGCCAAAGCACCTGCCCACCCTTAGCACAGAGAGTTTGGTGTCTCTCTCAAAGTGTCCATCCAACATGTCAAAATGTGATGGGTATCAATATATGTAGTTCATGTATCTTTTTTTTTTTTTTTTTTTTCTTAGACTTAAAAATGGTTGTTTCTTGAAATATCTGTGGATTTGTCAAAGTAAAAGTCAAAATCGTTGTCATTTGTTTTGGAGGTGATGTTATCGGTATTACGACTGTGATCAACATCGATGATGTTATTTCTTTAGATAGCACGGCCATTGCTAAAATATTTTGTGTTGTCTTTTTGTACATATTTAACCCTGGAAATGCGTCCACCTCTCATGTAAGCACTCCATACAACAGCATTGCTCGTTCTCAAATCATAGGAAACTGCCAATTTCTTTCTTTTTTTTTCCCCCCCTGTTTATATTTTTCTGGTATCTGCTTTTTTTTTCAACTCAGGGTTTTATCTGATAAAAGTAGCAGTAATAGGAACAATGCTGGTAACTGCTTCTTCATTCTAAATTTACTCTACTTTTGTCTTTTGCATAATAATATCATCTCTGCTTTATTTTTCTGAATGATTCTTATTCTTTTGTATATTTCATTTGTCTCCTGTATTTGTTTGACCACTCTGCACCACTACCACGATAGATAGCTTTAATGTTTCTGAGACATTAAATAACCTTGTGTAAAAATTGTCTGGCTTCTTCCAGCATGCTGCTGCTCCTTGATCAGAGCATACATGCAGAGCGCTATCTCTGTTATGTTGACTGCATCTGTAAGAACCTGAATTTTGGAACTGGAGGTGCAAGGTTTGAGCCCTGCTCTGACCAAAACAGTGCAGACTATATTGCAGCATCCTCCAGCAGGCATATCTGGTGGTCTAACAGTAATGTTCAAGTGAGGCATGTTTTTGGAGAACCATACCTGCTCGATACGGGTACCCTGGCTGCTGTTCGATACAGTGACGTCATCATCAGACTTATTGGCCTTGGCTTCCTTCTGTTGCATGATGATGCCAAGACTCGTGTGGCAGGAGTGTGTGAGAAGTTCCCGCGTGATGAGGGCGCTGAGGCTCTTCAGTGGCTCACCCGTTCCCCAAACCTTTGCAAGATCATTTTGTTGTATCCCTCAGAGTCAAGCTCTCAAGCTAAAGATGTTTGAAAAGTAGTTAAACACAGTGACAATGTCACTAATTGCCAAAACTGAAAACACAAGTTGCTGCTCTTGCACTGTCCCCATATTTGGACATTTTGACTTCATCAAAATGTACTGGTCAGAGACAGTGAGTGACACCAAGCGTGATTTACCAAGTGTGACTACTTTGAATGTCCCATGCACAAGTTTCCTGTCTTTGGCCCTTGCACATTTGGAGGAGGTGTCAACTGTCACACAAGATTTGCACGAGCACAAGTAGATCTGCCGAAAAAGGATAGTAGAGTTGGACGTGATGGTAGGTGACCTCCATCATGCTCCATCCCAGGTGAATATGTCGAGTGAGGTGGGATAGATAGATAGATAGATAGATAGATAGATAGATAGATAGATAGATAGATAGATAGATAGATAGATAGATAGATAGATAGATAGATAGATAGATAGATAGATAGACAGGGTCCTGTAATCCTCCCCCAGTGGCAACATATGGACAGGGGAGTGCAGAGACACACAGATACACAGATACACTCTGGACTTAGAAATATGATTCATTTCTTTCCGAGCTCTAATCCTCTGGAAACAAGCTGGCGGCCAGTCTGCTCCGAAGGCACACTGTAATCATGCCACAGGCTGAAAGAGCTGACCAGCCTCTCTGCCATCGCAGGCTCCCTCCTCCCCCTCTCCATCCGCACCATTTTCTCCCTCCTGTTGGCCCGCAGTCCAATTTCATCTTAATCGATTCCTAATCCCGATGCCGCCAAACGTACACGCGCCAAGCACGAGGATGAGCACTCATCCATGTACATATAATTCACGGCACACATATAGCACCAAATTCAGTCTTTTTTTTTTTTTTTTTTAAGTAATATTCATGATCCCAAATGGTAAAATTCCATGCAAAATGCACATATGTGTACTATATATGAACAACAGATCAAGAATATGGATAATGACAGCCCTGTAAAAATACCAAGTGCTACTTCCATTGCTGTTTTCTGCGTGACTTTGATGTCTGTTGCCAACCATAATCAAAACCAGAAGTCATGAAAGAAGATTTGTAATCGCGCAGTAATGCTGCTAAATCACACCTACAGCGGTGTAAGTAGGTTTGAATGATCTGCAGCTAGCAGTGCTAACAGGATCAGCATTACACTATGAATGGATCAACCGGCGACTGTCATCCTCAGCATACACGTCTGCTGCGGGCTTTGCCGCAGATTACAATTTCGACACCTTGTTAAATATCACTAATTTTAAAAGTGTGAGTTTAGCGTTGCCCCAAACTATTTGGATTATGGCATTGATTGACCACTGTCCATTTGTGTCGATGGCCACTCCTCTTAGATTGTGTCGGTGAGTTTTTTGCACAGTGTACGTTGACATGACTTTCTTGATTTTGTTCCATGTCTTGAGGTGGAAACCCAAAATGGAAAAAATGTCATCTTCTGCTTCACGTCTTCTGATTTTTTTTTTTTTTTTTTTCATACTCATGGCACATGTTGCCTCCTTCATGCCCGCTTCCTTTGGGTCATGCCACCTCTCGCAGCGCGCCCTCTTCGAGCCCTCTGCTCCACCTCTTCTGGCAGTTTGTTATTCTTGCTGATCTAATTTAGAGAATGTCCAAAATCCTCTTAGTGTCCTGCTCCCTCAGCGCAACCCTAAGTGAATTAGACAGGATTATTGTCTACCTCTTCCTCCTCCCCTTCGTTCCCGTCCTTCTCTTGCAATTCCTTGTCATACTGTCAGTCATCGCTTCAGCGCTGCGACCAACTTTCTCTGGACGAATCTCATTTAATAAACAGGATTAAGATCTTCTCACTTTCATGACGATATTGGTCGTTTTGCTGATGGTCTGCTCTCACATCATGGAGTACCGGGATGTTAATGAGTGACTATTGCAGTTGCACTGATGGTGACTTTGGTGTAGGCCAGGGGTGTTAAACTCATTTCACATTGTGGGCCAAATATGGCCTCAGTCGATGTCAAGTGGGCCGGACCATTAAAATTATACCATACTCTGCTATAAATAACCAAAATATCATGTCTTTCCTTTGTTTTGGAATCGCGAAGCACAAGAATGTGAGGAAAATGTTGAAATTTAATGAACATATCTTTTACCTAACATTTCATGAAACACCTTAGATTTCCTCAGACAAATGTGCAATTTACTTTTTCATTCACATATATGCATTGCAACTGATCCTACTGATTGAACAAAGGCACATAACTTTAACAAGTAATTGGTCTTGAAAAATATAGTCATGCATTTAAAGACAATGAGATTTATAAAGAAAGGATTTTTAAACCATTTACACGTGCATATAAATCCAAATTTAATCCCTGCCTACACTTTATAAACGAAAGAGAAAACTATTTGCCCCCTAGTGGATAATCCATGAATTGTATCTTATTAAAAATATTCATTCCGTGTCTTGTATGGTTTTTTTCATTGTAAAATTATCCTGCGGGCCTAATCGAACCTCCTCGGGGGCTGGTTCCGGCCCACAGGCCGTATGTTTGACACCGCACCAGTGGTGTAGGCAGTCTGGGTTCAGTTCCCACTCCTTGAAAGGTGTGAGTAGTTGTCTGTCTCTTTACACTTCCCCTTTAAAGCTAATGAAACCATTGTGAGGATGAAGCGGATCGGAAAATGGATGGGTTGATACTACCAGAGTTACATTTCTTACACAGGTACCTGTACATCTAGTGTACTTCATTAATGTGAGTACTTTTACTTTTGGTGTGAGTCCGAGGAAGTTCAAATGTATTGTGTGTGTCATATTACATTATCTGACTGATTTAAGAAGTTTGGGCACTTTTAATCTTAGCTTTTAGTTTTGAAAAACAAACAAACAAAAAATCGAATTCAATTTTGTCCAAATGGACACTTTTCTGCGGTTGTAGCATCAGGCATGACCTTTGCATGTGTTCACGTTCAAGCTCCCTTTTAGAGTAAACCTCTGTCCTCAACCCCTGGCTTTGCCTTCCAATGCATCCTCCTCTCTTTGTGTCCTCTCTCATCGTCTCTTTTTCTCTTCATCTGAATGCTGTACACCTCCTATAACACACACACACACACACACACACACACACACACACACACACACACACACACACACACACACACACACACGCATTGCACTTCCTCCCTCACTTTTAGTAATTCCAGCGTTGCCTCGCTCGCTTGTGTCGCTCGCCCTAATCCAGTGTTGACCTCAATCCCATGATGTAACGGATCATGTGATAGGGGGAAAAGAGTGGGAGAAATGGAACAAGGAAAGAGGGGAACAGGACAAAAAGTGGGGAAACGTGCGTTAATCCTCAGAGCTGGAGCCAAAGACCAATCCCAAACTGGTGGGATGGGTGAGGGGTGAGCGGGTGCCTCCATTAAATTGCCCCATATGACACATGATCTTGCACTCTCTCTCTCATTGGCACACACACACACACACACACACACACACACACACACACACACACACACAAAGAACACAAACACATATACAGGCGCACAGGCATACATGTACTCATGCGAGCACAGACACAATGTGAAAACAACAAGTCAACATGTTTGTTTCATCTCAGGGACTCAGAGGCTATTAAAGTCTGCATGCTGCCAACACACAACAATACGACATTTGCTGTTTTGTGAGTGAAGGCCACCCGCTTACAAATATTTACTGAATTTAGGGTCATGCATTTGTATAGCTTCTGTTGTTATGCCTATATGTGGTTGTCTGTATTAGACCACATGCAGTATTTTTTTTTAAGTCTATTAATTTATTTTGTAAATGTGTTTGTTTAAAATCATGTACGCTTGGCTTTAAAGTGTACATTTTATTCCGTGTTATAAACTCTTGTAAAGTGTGTTTGACTATGATGAAAAGCGCTTTCAAAATTAAATGTATCATCATTATTATTATTATTATTATTATTATTATTATTTTAAGTAAGGCTGCCATTGTTTTGTCACAATAATGTCACACTTGAGGAGACCAACATTATAAGAGAAAATATCAGCACCAACATGTGTATGTTTACGAAAAAAGGTTAGCTTTCAAAGAAGTTTCAACAATAGATTTAAGATTGTGTTTGTAGTGGTGCGAAACTCCTCATGCCGTCTTCTGATTATATGCAATATTTTAAAAAACATTTTGTGTGAATTTGAAGCGAATGTGTCACAAATGTTAATCAAACTATTACTTTTGGAACTTTTGATCAGTCAAGTTGAATAAAATAGAAATGTACTGTTACAGTTTTGCCTGTTGTCGTTACTTGAACTGGTCATTAGGGGGCGGTGTGGATGCGCATACCAGAACTTTTCCTCTTGTCCATGGTCCTGCAGTTGCAGGGTCATTGATGGTAACAAAACCTTCATGAGAGGGCACACACAAACACACATAGATCCAAAAGTTGATGCAATTCGTAGTTGAGTGAACACGGAGTCAACCAACTAGGCAGCATATTACAAAGTATTTATTATACCTCATACAGATGTTGCATTATCTTTTACTTTCTCTCTGTACTTTTCCTTGTAACTCACATTTGATATTCTATTCAAATCATGGACACTTTAGAGTTTAGGATTGATGAACACCCCAACAGGTTGCCCATACTATGCTAATCATCGCTATTATTTTTGTCTTTTGCTGGGCACTAGTCATGAAGTACAGAAATACAAACAAACAAACAAACAAACAAACAAAAAAATCTAACACACAGAGGCACAGAATGAAACAAGGGTGAATGTAATGGAGCCTCATATTTCAAGCTGTCATGTTTATGGAGCTATAGGGCGAGGCTTCAGGCCAACAGTGCATTTTAAGTTCATATGTTGTTCACCCACATCTGTTTGTCGGATTACAGTACATGGAGTCTACACCGGACCGCTTTTATGGTCTAAACTTTAGACTTTTGGTCTTTAGTAGCCATGTTGAAAGGGGCGGGCCATACCAGAAAGAAGATTATTGTAATGTTTACACACAAATGTAGCAACCAAGTAAAAGCAAAAATGTTTTTATATTTGAACATACAGTCAGAAACCATATTTTGACCTTTCCAACCATATTTGTAATATCATTATCTTCATCATCATTATCTTCATCATCATCATCATCATCATCAGCAGCAGCAGCAGCAGCAGCAGCAGAACTTATATACAGTGTATATATATATATATATATAGTTGGTGAATAAGTAAGTATTTAATCTTCTGGCAATAATTGACCAGGAGATTTTATTTTTTCATAATACATGTGTACTGTATCGATTAAATGGCAACTTTGCTGAAATTGGAATATGTCTCTGGCAAATGTGCAACTCTTCATACCACTGACATGCAAAAATAAATAAATAAATAAATCACACACAGTACTGTACATCTGGTATGCTTCTTCACCACCCAACCCCTCAAGCCGCCCCATCATTGCGGCCCTCCAAACTCCATGCCCCCTCCTTCGTCGTGTACCAGTTGTGTACTAATCTGTCCCCAGCCTCTCAACCTGCTCCCTTGTCACCACTGAATTCACCATACAAATATCTCTCGCTTCCTCAACATCCATCCCTCTCTTCCAACAGGCCCCCCGGTCACCCCCTCATCTCTCCTCGGCCGCACACACACACCACCCCCGTCTACCAATCTGAACACTGTGTTAATCTGGTGCTGCTCTGATGGTCAGCACTTTGAGCAGCAGACAGACAGATTGGCTATAATCCCCTGAGTGCCACAGATGGAGGGCCACCACACAGACCTTGGGGAAGGTGAACACTATTGTACACGTGCATGCATGGCACACACACGCACACACCTACAAAGAAAGAATTCTCATTAGAATGAAATATGTATGCATGCATGTGCTTCATTCGCACACGTGGTTGCATCAGCGTACCAGTGGCTGCATTCAATCAATTACATGTTGAGGCAGATGACGAACATCAGCGTCATGCAACTACATCATCCATAAGCCAGAGACACAAGTGTTCATGTTCTTGTTGCAAGTTATTTGGTGATCGGAGATATGTAAGGTTTGATCTCCAGTTGATGTCTTTCACAAACAAATAATCTTCATCTATTGGGTAAATGGTTTTTAAATTAATACCCTACAGACGAGACATCACTTACTTTGCTCCATACATTAGCGTAGCATTGCTGATCCCATCTTGACAACCGCAAGCATTATCATAGACAACATTTACATTACATATACAAAGACACCTTCTTGAGTATGTCGATGCCGCAGCCGTACTGGTTGTGATAAAGTGAAGCAAATTGTGTATATGCTTCCTCCTTGGGGATGTATCCTCAAGCAAAATACGTAATTATTGCTTTTGATTGTATGATATCATCCTAGCTCAGTATTACAAAAGCATTTGCTGAATGTATAGCTAATATTAAAGCCACATATGATAATGATGAATAAGATGACATATTGCTTCGACCCGGTTCAACAATTGTCTGTTTCAGAATTGACAAGAAAAGGAAAAGATTATCTATATTCAATTTACATTTCCGAAGAGTTTATGGCTTGCATGCAATCTTGGATTCAACCATTCAAATGCCTCTTTTGTTGCCAGCACGAATGTAATATCTCCTTCCTCACTTACCGTACAACATGGCAGTCTAAACCTGTAATGTAGGAATCTAAATGTTGCCTAATGTGCAAAAAACTGTGATCGATGGTCACCAAAATGTATGTTGACATTTTTACTTACACTGACATCAAACTCTGAAAATATTGGAATGATTGACCAAGTATTAGGGATTTTAGGGTGTGTGTGTGTGTGTGTGTGTGTGTGTGTGTGTTTGTGTGTAAAAAAATCTGTTTAGCTGTGTGTGCGTGTTTATGTGTGTGTGCGTGTGTGCGTGCACAGTGATGTCCACACAAAACAACAGGATTAAAGTCTGCCGTTTGAGGAGATGTTTTGTTTGTCTCTGTGTATTTCATTGTAATGAGTATAGCCAAGGCCTTAGAGACATGAGTGCATGTCTCTTTCATTGTAATGAATATGGCTGAGGACATGGCTTTATCTCTTTTAATCAAGGGAGTAGAATGATGAATTGAAATAACGTTGAGGAGTTATGCTTCAACCCACGAAAGGGATGTACAGTATTGTATATTGAAACATCCGTTTTCCCCTTGAATCAATCATTAGATTGAATCACAAATTTTAATTATACTTTGTCCATGAATACTTATAAAATAATTCCAAATGGTCTTTCTGCTTCGTTTTGTAGCTTTTCTGTTTGTGCTGCTATATATATATATATATACAGTATATATTTATATATCTGGCGGGTTGTCCAGGGAGTACGGGGCTGTTGGATGCCTGTTGGACCAGTGTCAGTTTGATCTGCATTGCTGGCAGTAAATTGGATTTGTTTTCAGTGAGGGTTTGATCCTACAAAGGCTGCCCTTTTTCACTGATTCTGTTGATAACTCTTACGGACAGGTGCAGCCAGGATTTTGAAGGCATCTGCATGCATGGTTTGGTCAGTTTTGTGCCAGCAGGGCCTGAAAAGATTTCTTTGCAAACCCAAACACTGTCAGAAGCAAAGACCTACATTTCTGACGTACAAAAAATGACATTAATTTCCAGCAGTTTTTTTGTCTTCATTTCATACTGTGTCTTGGCCCGCGTGGCTTCTAGTCATGAATGGAATTTTTTTTTCTTTGTCAGATTACAGTTTCGATATTTTGCTAGGCAATAGTAGTATATTGCACGAAAGCTTCCTTCATGATGGAGGACAATATCAGGCAATGATTAAAAATTAACTTTTGATTACTTATTATGTGTAGGTCAAGGCGGCCATGAATGCCACCCTCGCCTATCGTCATGAGCTGTGCGTCATGCTTTCAAGAACAAGATCATCGATAAGCGTCCAGTCATTGGGGAGGGGATCAGAATAATACTGCTGCTCTTCTGTATTGATATGGTACGGGTATCTGATTAGGATATGTTTTCGATGCCTCCCTGGTTAGTGCTCCAACTATGTTCCACCCGGAGGTCCCAGGGTTGACCCAGGACACGCTGGAGACTCCTGGTAGGCCTTGAATTCAAACGCCCGGGTAGTGAGAACTCTCCTGTCTGCCCTGCTACCATAACCAAATGGCATGTCTCGTACTGACATCTAGCGGTGCACATTACAACTGCTCACACCAAACTGTGGAGAAACAACAACATAGTGCAAGTAGCTTGCTTGGCCTCAGTCGTTTTTGAACTATAGCTGTTCTTTCCAATAAATTCAATACACTGAACGATATATTGCATAGTCTATTTCAACAATTATTACTTTAGCCACAATAACATTTGTTCGAAACAAAACTCTTCATGCATTAATAATAAGCAGAAAATGAGCACACCTGAAGCTGGTGTGTAACATCCATTTATTACCAGTTTGTATGACAAATTTGGAAATTACAAACATCGCTTTATTAAAACTCCACCACTAATGTTTCAATGAGGGAACACGAGATTAAAAAAAAAAAAAGTGGTATGGTAACAACTACACCTTGGAACCAGTAGACAGATGATCAAATAACAGGAAGGGAAACAAAATTCAAATGGAAGCAGAGGGAAAACTGATACAGAGAGGGCAACAATATTTGAAGAAACACTACACCTCCCATTTTGTTTACAAAAAAACAAAAACAATACCCATTTCCACCTCTGAGAACAGTCCTTTTGGAACTATAATCTCATAAAGTTTTATGTAATAGAGCGAGCCAAGAATATGAACGTATTAGCACGAATGACTCTCTCAAGCTTTGGCTAAACATTGAAAGAAAAGCAAAAGAAAAAAGAAGTAATAATAATAATAATAATAATAATAACAAAAATGTTGAGGTCCATTTCTTAAAGGAAAAGAGGGACAATTATAATCCTATTTTAGTTTATTCTCCATGTTGCAATGATTGCAGCGAAAACAAATATCCACAGTGTTATTTGAGGGAAATAAAAAGAATATAAAGATCAAAAACCATCAATAAGTGTTGTGTCCAGGGATGTGGATGGATTGCCTAGAGATCTCTGTGGATGATCAGAGCTAACACTCATCCAGACAAATTCAGGGACAGAGAGTCCAGCTGAGACCGGTGTTGAGGTCTCTGCACACCTGGGAGCTGAGGCTGGTGCGTAAACAAGAGCAGAAGAGGATCATCTCGCACCCTGCTGGAAAGAAGTCAGAAGAAGAAGCACATCCTCACAGCGGATCAACTCCCCATCCTCTGTTTGCCCCCACCGAAATTTGCACTGTGGTGATTGGTGGTATTCTCATCTTCATAGTCTTCGCCCCACCAGAGAGTCAGTGAGTGTCCATAAGGTGACCTCATTACCAAAGAGTTGATACATGCACATAAAAAAAGGGGGAGGTACCATAGAAGTCTTCTGTTGAGCACGCTATGAAAAACAGGACTACACATTTGATTAATACAAACAGTATTCCCAACATACTACCAACACGGGAGAGAGGAATGCAGGGATGGACAAACAGATGGGTGAAAAGTAGAAAGATAAAGTGAGAGCATTTAGGCACGCTCCCCACGGATGCGACGTGCCAGCTGGATGTCTTTGGGCATGATGGTGACACGCTTGGCGTGGATGGCACACAGGTTGGTGTCCTCAAACAGACCCACCAGGTAGGCCTCGCTGGCCTCCTATGACCAAAGAAAAATAGAGAGGCCTTTTAGTGAGATGACATCACCACATTGAAACGCTTCCACATCTTCACTGAATGACACGTACCTGCAGAGCGCCAATCGCTGCACTCTGGAAACGCAGGTCTGTCTTGAAGTCCTGGGCGATTTCTCTTACCAAGCGCTGGAAGGGCAGCTTGCGGATAAGAAGTTCGGTGGACTTCTGGTAACGACGGATCTCACGCAGAGCAACGGTACCCGGCCTGGGGGAAAAAAAAAATGGGGAAACATGATGATGAGGCGCGGAGACGGTTGATATTAGTGTACAGTCCCTTAGCCAATTAGGAGGCAGAACACAATGCACTGTTAAAAAAAAATTAATAAATAAAAAATCTCTCTCTCTCTCTCTCTCTATTTGAGTTTTTCAAAATCCTTGGTTGGCTTTCCAAAGCATGTCAAATAAAGTCATGGGCAGTGTACAGGCTATCTGGTATGAGTCCATAAAGCAGCATGGAAAAAAGCTTACAGTCTGAATGTTTGGCTGACTGACGATGATATCAGATCTAGACTTGTGACTCTTTGTAATCGAAATATAATGATAATTTTCAGTTCTGGGATCACTTTAACGAGTCTATTTCTCCTTTTCATCTTATGTTTTCATGCACTGCGGCCTCCAGGAAAGGAAGTTGTCTCACAGAGCAATACATGTAATCACGCGCGAGCTAAACAGAAGGAAATGACGAGGAAAACAGAGGACACTCGGACATCCGTGGTTACGTACTTAAAATGCCGTCAAATATGGATGACAATGTGCTCATTTGAAGACAACAATGTTCATCGTATTGTTTGTGTTCCATCTGGAACGGCAAAAAATAAATGAATAATAAAGATAATAATTAACAATAAAATTAACATTTTGTTCTTTCTATATTGTGCCTTTTTACCCATTGAAATGCATTGTAGAGGGAAATAGGTTTTATGCATTATTCAGTTTGTAATTAATTGACCAATTAATCGGAAATCAGTATTTTCTTCCTGCCAAAAATAGGCATAGGCTGAAAAAACCCCAATAATGTCCCAGCAAAAATTATTCATACAAAAAAGAAATACATTTTGACATATATGAGAAGTAATTTTAAAAAATGCACCTGTAGCGATGAGGCTTCTTCACACCTCCAGTGGAAGGGGCGCTCTTCCGGGCAGCCTTTGTGGCCAGCTGCTTACGTGGAGCTTTACCTCCAGTGGACTTACGGGCAGTCTGCTTGGTACGGGCCATTGCTACTTAATTAAGATTGCCTGAGGATGATGGAAACAATATGAAGACACATTTTATCTTGCATCACTTATTATTATTGTCACTAAATAAGATGCTTTGGAAATACTGATTCGTTTCCTTCTTTCATACTTTATGTGATTGATGTATAACTCAAGGTGACACCTTCCCAATGTGGAGCAAGATGAAGAATCGAAATATTCCACACAGCTCTGACTATGGTGCTCTGCAAGCGAAACTCTGATCTATGACCATGTCTGGGAATACTGTGCATTAGTGTATTTCAAATGGCAATCATTTGGTACAGCTATTGTATTGTATAAGTCACAATAGCGAGGCAAGTATTCATGTTTTGGCCACCGAATGCAGTTTAACGTTTCGAACTTCAAGAAATTATTACGTCATTCACGCATGAGACGTCAATCAAAATAGAAAAGCTACACTATTAGCCATTACAGCCAAGACTCAAATGTAAATATGAAAAATAAGCCAATCAGCGCGTTCGTCTTGGTAAGTAGGCGGACCTCGCGGTTGCTTCCAATGTTTGGAGGCCCGCCTCCCTCGCTCTGGTGATGGCGGCGGTTTGATGCGCAAACGGAATGAAGACCAAGGCAGACTGAGCAGCACGTAAACAACTTCGATTTCACAAGTTGCCGATACTCCCGGTTAACAGGAGACGAAAGAATTGTACAGAAGAGATTCCTAAGGATTTCAGGAATATTTAAAGCAGACTTGAACGGCCCCTTTAGCAGTACAGCGCCGAGTGGAACCGGCGCACAATTCGAAACAGAAATTCGCCTCGTCGGAGCAGCTGTAGAAAGACTGCGACTTCACTGTCGTCGTCTCCTCCGCGACGCGTTATTTTCAAACACGACAAATACTAACGTTTATTCAAAGAAAACAGTAACACGGGAACTGACTTAAGTTACACTACCAATTCTAAAGTTAATTGACGACTAGAATAGCGCATATGAAATGACTTACCTCAGGAAAAAGTGAACAGAAGTGGTGAGAAAGCTTTCGCTTGCCTATTTTCTTCTTCGTATCCACAATGAGAGGTAGCGTCCAGCGGGTAAAATGGCCGCCGCATCAATCAAGTGTCCCAAAATGCAACAGGGTTGAAGTCATTTTTGGTTAGGGTCACGTTTCACTTGCGCTTGATTCTCAGACTAGTCTCAACGTGTTTATCAACCACACTCGCTTCTGTTTGTTCAAAAACTCGGCGCTCGTTGTTATGATTTAGTGAGCTGCTTTGCCTCTTATAATTTGTCCGCATGTGTGTGATTTCCGGTAGTAAATTGAGTGCCATGGGAAAAGAAGTTACTTCTCGTGACAGTAGTTTTTATTTATGTGGCGTGTTGTAATGTTTATGTGGCGTGTATGTAAAATGACATACTAATTTGATGTAATGTTTATGTGGCGTGTATGTAAAAGGACATACTAATTAAAGTAAAACCTGCAATTGTAATTATTCTATTTTGTAAAATTACATTTTTGGAAAAAAACAAGTTTTGTTTTTCAAACGTAATTTGCAACTAACTTGTTTATTTTTCTTCCTGCCTTATCAAACTATTTTATCAGCGGGTTTTTTTTTAAACAATATATAACAGCAGCAACTCTGCTGCATACATGGGCTGTCCCAAGTACCCAATTACTACCTTCTTGGGACTTAATGTAATATAATCATGTAATGTGATACTATATTGCAGACACTCAGGATATTTATGACAGCAAAATGTGTTTATGTCATTGTGAATAAAATGTTAAGATTCAATATGAAAGACAGGATACAATTACTCTATTTAACCACAATAAGTTTTATTTATGTTTGTATGTGAATTTTGGAGTACAAATGTTTTAGCCTTCAAAATGACCAAAAACACAAATAAAAAAAACAGTAGAAAAAAATAGGTTATCGACCTGAGAGAGAAACAAAAAAATCAGAACATTGCATGAACATAATAATGTGGTGAAAGCCAAGTGTAAAATTAAATCGTGTCTGCTACATATATGCCGCGTAGAAGTGTCAAACCATGTTGTCATTATAGTGCAATGACATTTGAAATTGACAAACAGAATAAAGCATTTGGATACAATATTAAACACCACTGTTGTAAAAATAGAACTGACTGTGTTTGTGTCAATTTTAAAATTACAAAAAAGAAAAAAAACAGAAGACCCATGATATCAATGAATATGTCCATTTGAAGGTGAAAATGTCTTAACGCTATGTACTATACTCATTCCAGGTTACACACTACTTATGGCTAGCAAAAACACAGTATTCATAGCAATAGCTAAAGTGAGGAGTGTAAAGTTTCAAATGTAAATGAAGATATATCGAAAGAAACTCTTCTACTTGTAGCACCAACCAAGACATAATCACACATTGACAGTTATCACAGTCATAATATATTGAGAACCTCAAACCAAACTACTATCTATGTAGGGAGAAGGAAAATATGGTGATGGGACAAGAGAAGAGCATTTCATGAGAAAGAAAAAAAATTTAGGCACGCTCCCCACGGATGCGACGTGCCAACTGGATGTCTTTGGGCATGATGGTGACACGCTTAGCATGGATTGCACACAGGTTGGTGTCCTCAAACAGACCCACCAGGTAGGCCTCGCTGGCCTCCTATGACCAAAGAAAAATAGAGAGGCCTTTTAGTGAGATGACATCACCACATTGAAACGCTTCCACATCTTCACTGAATGACACGTACCTGCAGAGCGCCAATCGCTGCACTCTGGAAACGCAGGTCTGTCTTGAAGTCCTGGGCGATTTCTCTCACCAAGCGCTGGAAGGGCAGCTTGCGGATCAGAAGTTCAGTGGACTTCTGGTAACGACGGATCTCACGAAGAGCCACGGTCCCGGGCCTGTAGTAGACAGGAGAAGTGTTGCGCTTGGTTTCCTGAGGCTTCACATCAATCCTTGAGGGCAATCCTGAATAGGTCTGCTAATATAACTAAAACATCATAATGGAGCAACTGAAATTTACACCTGCAAGGTGTTACTGAAGATCATTATAGTCTTGTCTGACCTAAATGAAGAGTCGCCTGGCTCTCACCTGTAGCGATGGGGCTTTTTCACACCTCCAGTGGAAGGGGCGCTCTTCCGGGCAGCTTTTGTGGCCAACTGCTTACGTGGAGCTTTACCTCCAGTGGATTTACGGGCAGTCTGCTTAGTACGGGCCATTGCTCCTGTGGATCAAAGCTGAAAGTATACAACGTTTTGGTTCAATTAATGCATGCCAAATTATAAGTTTAATGTGAATATACTCTTACGGTTGAGGATATGGCGGGCATACACATTGGAACAATAATACAAAAGTAGTATGTTGTGTAAAAATTAACATTAGGAATGCTTTTATTCGGATTGAATGTGCGCGTCAAAAATGTTTTTCTATTTTCGGGGCAGTGGAATCGCAGAATGTCTTGCGTCATAAATGACAAGGGAATCGTCCAATCACGAGCGAGCTTGAGGGCTGTTATGGAGGTTTCGACCAATGACAACAGCATTGCTGAAAACCCTCCCATTGCGCACTAGTAAGGGTATGTTCGTTTCGAAGCACGACTAATCCTTATGTGGCACTAGCGTATATTTTCCAATTCAAAAAGAGCTATTTTAGAAGAAATCCAAGTGACACCGCCCCTGTTGGCTGCCCTATGTAGAAACACCAACACACCCGCACATAATGGCTGCCTACTCTGCCATGAAGAACGTAAACGGGAAGGAAAATTCACTAGTGATCGCAATGGTGGTGAAAGAAAATGATCGAATTGTGTCATTCCCGTCGAATGAAAGTGGAATATTATTTTTGAAGACGACATTAGACATGTCAAGGGTCCACTTGGTGGACATTATTTTGTCAGCTGACCCTTCAGTCAAGGCGCACTTCCGAGACAAAATCGAGCCGTCACGAAAGCTTCTCAGGTTCTCTTTCGCAGCCAGATCAAGGCTCGACGGCTCTACGTTTTATTTTGTTTTTAGCGAAAATCAAGGAAATATACGTCCATCCGAAATTCTGAACCGCTGGAAATCATAGATTGATGTTCGAGTGGAAATGTGATTCTTACCTTTGAATTTTTTTGTGAGAAATTGCAGCTTTCAATTGGGATTTAATTTGTTGAGTCTCTTACGCGTTGTTCTCGCAACAAAATGAAGGGAGGGAAAAAAAGAAAAAGAATATTGGAGCCCGTTTGGAGGGAAGTTTCCCATGATGCATTTGGGACAAACACACATGCCGCAACATGCTTACCAACAAAGACACCATGCGAACCTAACCATATTCTTAGTTTAAGAAATTATACATTTTAGTTAACTTTTCAAAAATATTATTGGTTTTCAAACTACATTTCACTTGGAAAGAACGTGCACCTAAACTCCGATTTTATAGTCATGGGCCTAATGTTATAAAGCATTTTGTGTTTTAAAATATTTTATTTGGGTATTATTGTAACAAATATAAACGCACTATTGCAATTTACAGCCAAACCGAAAGGGGCACTTAATAATGTTGTATTACGTGGAATATATCATATGTAAGAACATTTTTCATAGACAACTGGAAATAACGGTCAAACCTACTATACGACATATTAGAATAATTGTGCTGTATGTACTCTTACAGATTACATATACAGTAACGCAGGCTGTGTAGTAGTTACGATATCAATCCTCTAGAGGGCGCCAAAATCAGTTTCCACGCAGTACACCACAACAGCCATGAAAGAAGAAGACACGTGTTTAATTTTCTTTCCACTCCAACATGGCGCCTTCCAGAAGGTTGAAACGCGTGGTGGCATCGCAGCCAGGTTTTTTAAGTTTAAAGTCCTCGGATCTTACAGGCGAGGTTAGTAGTCGAAGAAAGCGCGTTAACAAAAATAAGAAAAAAAACTGGAACAAACACAGCGACATTAATGACGTAGAGGATTTTTTAGAAGACATCAGGCATCAGGAGAGGACCACCGGGTGAGTTGGCCTTCCGCGTACTTATTGTGAAACGTTAAATAAAATTCATTGAGAAAATACGACAGATCTCCCGTGTCCACATATCGTCCATATTTTAACGCGTGTTGACACGACTCCACATTATACGCATGCGAAGTGTGTTATTTAAATGTTATTATTTGTTGCAGTGGCCTGTTGGCTGACAAGTCGGATGACAATTTGTTCTTTCTGGATGTTGGGCAGCAACCAAAAGATCACAAAGGTAACCAAACAGAATAATATCAGTTCGGTATTACGTTACAATTTCATGTTTTGCATTTACATTGAAACTCTTTCGAAATAATAGTTGGGAACATACTGAACCAAATCTTACAATTTTATCTTTGAAGCGTCGGAGCAAGTGCAGGGCAAGAAGAGGAAAGGGAAGTCACAGCGTCCTCTCAGGATAGACCTGATCCTCCAGCATGACTCACTTGTTCCACCAATTAAAGAGTCAGTATGCATCACTTACTGATTTCTGTCAAATTGGATTGCCAGTCCCTCATTTTAAATATGGTGAATTTAATCTCTTGTGGTCTGCAATATTTGTAAACATATTGTATGTTGTTGAAAATATTCCAAAACATTAGACCTGAACAGATTTTGAATTGTTTTGAAACCGTTTGCCCAGTGATGATCTCATCCTTGCGCTCCCAGTATTTCCTTTTTGGAAATGTGAAGACAACATATAGGAGCTCAGGAAACTATTGTGTGAATGGTATCTTGGGATCTGAGGGCATCCAAATACTAGTGGTGTAAATTAAATACATTTAAACCAAATGTACTTGCTATGAATTATTCTTCCTCTGCTTGTTCACCACACAAACTGATAATCTCCCCTCTGTATGCTTCACCAGTGTACTGTCCTACCAACAGCCCAATGCAAAGAAACTTCGTGGTCATGCCAAGAGGCTAGAGCAACTTGCAGCCAAAGGCGTAGTACCACGGACACAGAGAATGCTCCTCAACAGACAGACGTTGAACACAACAGCTAAAAAGGCGGCGACAGAGGCCAACAACAACCCAAAGAGAGATTATTATGACATTTGGGGTCAAGAGTGTAAGTGAACTTTTTTTGTTCAACAATGATGTCATACATTAGCCTGCTCTCTATTCTGTTTATTGGAAGAAGTGACCAAATCACATGGAACTGTGGGGGGAGGGGGGTAATCGAAATGTAATTTCTTCAAGAGCTCGACTGTTTTTTTTTTTTTTTTTTTGTCATGTGATGTTCGTTGTCCTTCGTGTGGACCCGTTGTGGACCGTTCTCAGCATTAAGGCTGTGCTATTTGTTGAAGGAGAGTCGGGTTTGTTTTCTCAGCAGTATGTGTGGACCAGAACTGATTTTAATGGGGGAAATGTCCGCGCTATTTGACGGTCGCCGCTTCACTGACGCCAGGTGCTAGTATTGTTTTGCACTTGTGATGGGCACCATTTTTACAGCCCCATTTTTGTCAGTGGAGATGTGGGCGCTGTTGGACAGTCTGTTTTGGGTGTGGCTGGATGGATGGATAGTGCAGCTGAGGAGGATGAAAGAGGAGCGTCAGCGCCGAGCGGGAATGTGTATTTGGAACGCGAGTGTCGGCGTTTGGAATTGAAGCGGGTCTAAATAGGACAGGGGTACTGAATCAGGCTCTCTATTTGTCAATGGGTGCAGTGACAGTGTGGCAACATGCACAAGTTGACTGTGCCGCAAAGCTGATCCTCGGGGTTTCTTCGCTTGTCTTGCTGATTGACAATGGTGCAAATCATGCTTGCTAATTTCTTTATAAGAATCCACTGTGGGTTAAAGTCCTTCCTTTATTGTCCATGCCTGAGATGACAACGTGGTTTTCCTTGATGAATTTTGGAGCTGATGTTCAGTTGGTAGGGAATGTTAAGATTGCCTGATCTAAAATAATCCTCCCGTTTTCTTTGTCTGCCACGCTGGTGTGATCAAACGAGCCCAAAGTAGAAGCTCGTTGGGGTTTGATTTATTTTCTGCACCATTTGAAGATGGCCTTTGGAGGTGTCCTGTGGAATGCACACCGCTCAATTTAAATCTCTTCAACATATTGCCGAGGCAGAGAGTACAAACGTTAAATTATCGAGTGAAGCCGGTTGCCGAGTTAGTATTTGCTCTGCACGCCTATTAAACTACGAGACGGTATGTGCAACCATTAATGGTTGAGAAAATCAGGACAATGCTGACCAGTTTTTAGGCTCTTGGTTGTTGACAATCATTTTTTGAAGTCACATTTTTATATTTTATTCCGAATTTTTTTTCTTTCTCGTTTTTGTCCTCAATATGTAATCAGGCTGTTTGTCATGTTTCATGATTACTCCAATAAACACTTTCGAAAGATAGAAAGAAAAGGAGTCTTTGACATTGCACATTTGTCAGCTACAATGCTCAAAACGTTTAACGGGCAGCTTTTAAAGTGTAGTTGTGCCAAGCCGTACTATTTACTTGTTGAAAAGACTTAAGTGGTAATCCTCAGTTTGTCTTTGTGAACAGCGAAAAGTTCAGCAGATCCATGGTACCTTCAGCAGACTGGCAAGAAGCTGGTCAAGGTAAGAAACCATATCAAACAGTAGTATCCCAATATGAATCCTTCCTACGTAGTAATCTCTTGGTTTATATTGCGGTAGCGGCCAGAGGAATTGAACAAGAAGCCATCCGTGCTACCTGCAGTGGAGGTAATCGCACCTGGAGGTTCCTACAATCCAGACTTCTTCTCTCATCAGGTAAGTTTTCCTTCTTCTGTAGCTTGACTCAAAGAACTATTAATGCAAACGACCTGACTCGCACTCCCTTGTGCCCGATTGATCGGATTGTGTTTGTTTGATTAAGTGTAAACACTGTTATTGATTGTATAACTGGCCAATTAATCGATCCAAATCTTTATCGGGATAAATATCGAAATCGGCATGGGTCTCAAGTCAGTGGACACTGTGAAGGGGTGGTTATGTAAATTAGCCCCACTACAGTGTATTAGTGGGGCCTTATGAATCCCATTGTGGTTTTAGGCAGCCCCCCCTCCACCACTGCAGTATGATTGGCTGCTTCATGCAGGCAGAAAAGGTGGGCGTCATAGATCAAACAGGATGACCATTCCGAATATGCCTCACATTTGTGCAAAATAAAAATAAGTTTGTTTGGGTTAAAGTGGGTTAGGGTTAGCGGTGTTCATAACGCTTCAGTGCCCTCTGAGTCTGGACGCAGGAGTGCAGATCCTGCCTGGTAGCAGCAGCAATTTTAACACTAACTCACTGCTAGGTAGCTGACTCACCTCAGTCGTCACCTGAGCAGGGCACAATTTGCATTTGGCTCAAAGTGTTTACTGTATAGTATTTCCACACGGCTGACATGGCTTGCACCTGGAAGATCATGGCAGGCTGAAGTGGTATCGGTGACCTTAATATCTGTGCATTTTTACGCACACCCTTCAGATATATGCTATCGTCACAGATATTGGTATGGGTGTTTTTCTACTTTGAAGGAATTTTTGATTCATATTTCTGAGTGTGTCCAGTGACCATCCTTACACTTCAAGTACAGTATTTCCGTTTTGAAAATGATAGTGTAAATGGTATCTTGAGATCTTAGGATTTGCAAACCTGCAGCTAGCTATGTAAATCAAATATATTTCACCAAATGTGCTTGCTACTTTTTATTTATTGAATAATTTCTTCAACACCTTGTCAGTGCGTCTTTCTCCTCATGTAAGCGCCACTCATGGACGCTAATCTTCCAGCATTAGGATAGTCAAATATAACTCATGGACTTCACAAGATATGAATGGAAAAATTCAAGTTAACATATGAAGGATATTTGCTCTTAAATCAGCAGATAATAAACAAAAGACTTGCATGATCGCATGTCCTTCCATTTTGAATACAGGCTTTACTGCAAGAAGCCCACGATGTGGAGGTTAAGAAGCGGAAGGCGGAAAGCAAAATTGAGAGGCAGCTCGCTGTCAACAAGGAAGACAGAGCAACAGAGGTACTGAGTCCGTCTTGCTCCACTATCACTCTTGGATCTCAATTTGGGGCAAGCCTTGATTGTAACCATGTGTTTGTGTCTGCAGGAGACGATCTTCCAAGAGCAAGTGGAAGGCTTGGTAGAGGAAGAAGAAGAAAAAGAGGTGGCTGCTGTCGAGGAGGAAGAGCAGGTGGCTCCTGTCGAGGAGGAAGAGCAGGTGGCTCCTGTCAAGGAGGAAGAGCAGGAATGCGTGGGAGGAGCCATCACACTGGCAGAGAAGAAGACTGAGAAACAAAGGAAAAGAGAAAAGGCGGAAAAAATTAAGGTGCTTACAGAGTTATTACATACAAAAGGTAGCTTCATGTTCAAATTGGTTTCGCGTGGCTTTCAGTAATCCGTCTTGTCTTTAACTATTGCAATTCTGGATGCAGCTCTCCTAATGCTTGTGAAATGTACAAAAAGCGAGCATGTGGCATTGGTTGCCATCTTTGCATCTTTTGTTCCAACAGGAGCAACTGCGGGTGGCAGAGAAAAATCAGAAAAGCAAACAACAGCAACTCTTCCAGCTTCGTTCCATCAAAACCGCGATCAAAAAACGAGAAAAGAAAACCGCTGCAAGACAGAAGCAACGCAAGGCCAAAATGGAGGCCCAGAAAGCTCAGCCCAGGCGCCTTGGCAAACTCAAGTATGCACTTAACATGCTCCTCTAATCTGTCTCAGTCTGTTACAAAGCTTTTCTGTGATGACATGGGGAGAGCAGTTGCATTGTGGTGCATCCCTTAAGTCCCCAAATGCAGTTTTAACAAAACCATTAAACCCCACCTTCTTTGGTAAATGACCTCATCCCTCTAGTGACAAAATGTCAACCTCACCACTGGGATACATTAGATTTCTAGTCGAATATACCAAATCACATTTATTCGAGAGGATATTTGGCGTTATTTTTTTACCCTTTGAAACAATTTACTGGTGTCTTAATGAAAGGTTTCTGACATTCTTCCATCAAAATACACAAAGGAAAAAGAATTACAATGTAGTTGACATCCACCTGCCACACTGTCGTATTTAGTGATTGCCCCTTGCCCCAAACGTTCCCCCCTCACAACAATTTTTCCCCAAAATGGCTTGCAAAAAATGTTTGCGGTGGTAGTGGAGGTTTCTGTAAACTGAGAATCCCACCAGAGCAGGAGGAGAACCGTTGGTGCTGGCGAACACATTTTAAGCAGCTTGCACATGATTTACCAGTACTTGATGATTTCACATTTACTCAGAAGTTAGTTTTTCTCATGTGAGAATCTATTAGTATGCCATCGTTCTAATGAGAATTGGTTTTGACTTTTTAACCCTGCTCAAGTTTTGTTTGTGGGAAAATTGTTGAACAGTCTTGCTCTCTTTCTAATGTGTATTAGCAGTTAGCTAGATAAGCATTTTCAACTGTACTTGTCCTCTTCTGCTCAAGGTTATCCAGTTGTAGATTTTTGTGTTTAAAAAAAAGAAAAATCAATTTATTTGGCAGATTACAATGACCAGATGTCACTTTTTTTTTTCCTTTTCAGGTTCCAGCCTGAGGACCTTGAAATCAAACTAAGTGATGAGCTCACCAGTACCTTAAGACAGCTAAAGGTACTGCTTTCCAATCAAAGCTTGCCTGTTACTAGCCGGGATAGTATTGCCATTAATTGTTGGGTTTCGATGAATTTCCCCACGTGTTTACAGTATTTTTTAGACCATATTTTTTGGTTTCACTTTTTTTCTTAGTTTGGCTCTGCCTCCTACAAATACTCAAGTTTGACTAAAATTAGAGCCCAGACAGGCAACCTATGTTATAAACGAGCGGTGCCCGAGTCCAGTCCTCAGGAGCCACTACCCAACCTGTTTTAGATGTCTCCCTCTTCCAACACACCTGATTCAAATGATCAGCTCATGAGCAAGCTTTGAGAAGCCTGATCATGATCCCGATCATTTGAATCAGCTGTGTTGGAAGAAAACAAAACATCCTGGATCGAACCTCTCGAGGACCGGACTTGGGCACCCCTGTTACAAACAAATCTGCACCTCATGAGTGAACTGTTTCCATCTGTACTGTCTGATGTATTGGACTCCGGTGCTCCTTTTTTGGGGCACTCTGTATAATCAGACGGTACATTTGAACAGCACCGAGTTTTCAAACTCTTGGAGTAAAGCAATGCGCACTCTGAGTGTATTTCCAAACACACCAACGATTAGGCAACTGAAATTTTAAGTGCGAGTACAAACTTTACTTCTTTGTCTGTTTTTGTAGAGTAAATTTACCTACAAAATACTGCAGAGCATTTTTTTTCCCCTTCATAATGCATTTTTTTTGACCAGTGTGACTTGTAGTCCAAAAAATACTAATTCTCCAAAGCTGGAGCACTCTACAGACATTCATAGCAATTAAATGACATCCAATAAAATTAAAATATTTAATTAAATCATCCAGGTGGGGGGCCTGGGGACCTCTCCAGAAAATAACTGGCCATTTTCTGGAAATAAGCCAATTAATGAATGGAGGAATCATAATGTGCAGTAAGAATTTAACCTGGCTGTCTTTTTGGGACATGTAATGCTGTGCTGCTACAGCCAGAGGGCAGCATCCTCAAGGACCGTTTCAAGAGTCTGCAGAAGAGGAACCTGATAGAACCCAGAGAGAGAGCCAAGTAAGAATCTGCTTTAGTTTTACATAACGTTTCATCCTCGGGTCACGGGGACATCCAGATTCTTCAAAATGCGTGTTTCCTCAAACGAGCGTCTCCCTCGCCCTTAGGTTCAAGAGGAGGTACAAGCTGAAGTATGTGGAAAAGAGAGCTTTTAGAGCCATCACTTAACGCCGCGGAGCCTGAGAAGAAGGGAGCGCAGTGAACACCACAAATGCAACATCATGGAACCAACTCTAACCAACGTGAACCAAAGGGCATACACAACATAATGACCCGCTGACCTTTTCAGAAAATACCACCGTTTTCCACACAAATTAAAAATGGCAGTGTGGTTAGTGACTTTTGACCCAGTAACAATTGTTCCATTATTGTTGTAATGATCAGAAAATGACTTTTCATGCCAAGCCATGGTGTGCTACAATTCAAGTGTGATTTTCAACGAAGCACAACAACGAGCTCAGTCATGTCAAGTGTAATCGTGTAGCAAATTTCTTCAGATTTGAATTCACTGTCTAGAGCAGGGTATAAATAAATATCTGATATTTCTACTTCATTTGAGAGTTTTGACTTACTAACAGTTTATTTGACTAAACATTCAAAGTAGAGTGACTATTTTTATGTTTCTGATTTAAGGAAAATGCAAGCTGATGGGATTGAGTCGTCTTTGCATGGGGTAATTGATTTCAGGCCATCATCTTAAAAGCTTAATTGCCTTCAGTGCCCCCGCAGAGGTGAATGAGCCGCAACCACTTTGTCCTTGGTGCTTAGAGTTTCAGCAAAGCCTCTTATTCACTAACGGTGTGAAAATGTAGGCCTTTACGTTTGAGAGATGGCTGCATGCCTTTTCCCAACAGATATGTCGCTGCTTTCACACATGGAAGTGGAACACAGGTGCAGTGTGCCTGCAGTCATTTAATCCCACACTGCAGTTTGTCTTCAAGGAGCCAAACCCACGTTGAATGTCACCCTCAGTCACTTCATTTTTTGCTGTACTTGAGTACCGGTATTTATTTTTTTATTTTTTACTACCTACATTTGAAAAAGAGTAACTGTCCTTATTTTGTTGAAATAGACTAATTACTGTTTTCAACCCCCCCGCACATGATGATGATGTAAAAAAAAAAAAAAAATGTAAATGGAGTGCGGTATGAAGACAACGGCTGAGATCTTGATTGAGATTAAGGTTTTGCTCTTGTAAAGGAAAAAAAAAAAGAGCTGTGACATGGAATATGAATCAGGGCGCATCAGTGAAGACTCAGATAGGAAGAAGCAAGATATTTTCCATCCGTGACTTTAAAATTATTGTTTGATGTTAGCAACATGAATGATTCATGGCTACTTTGTGCCAGCCTAAAAAAACCCTACTTTTGGCTGTTTAGGGCAGGATATCGTCAACTCATTTAGCACTTTGTTTCTCTACTCACAACGTTGGCAGAGCTGTTATAACGTGATTGCATAAAGCACAGGTGTCAAACTCAAGTCCCGGGGGCCAGATCATTTGATGTGGCCCACGAAAGCAAATCAAACATGTTGACTTCTATGATGCTTGCTAAAATTTTAACCAACATTTCAAATTCTCACATGTAACAAGAGAGCTATTGTACGTTTTCTTGTTACCAAAACCCTCATTACAGTAACTTAAACTACAGTTGAATAAACCATTATTCTTGACTTCCTTATGTGGTTTCACAGTCATAACGGCCCTCCAAGGGAACCGGGAACTATAATGTGGCCCACGACAAAAAATGAGTTTGACACTCTTGGCATAAAGGATGAGCTAATGCTAGCTAGTTCTTAACATGAGCAACACAAGTGCCATGTTTCGTTTGTTGTATTAAGTATCCATACTTTTTAAGCACAGTGTGAATAATTCTTAAAAAAAAAAAAAAATCTAATTATTGAGTGAAATGAAGCAATGAGAGAGGTGCTTATTGGTGGAAAGTTTGTAGTGGTACAGAACTGCACTGCACTCATATGGTTGACCACTACAAATTACAATTGTGAACGTCAAAGTCAAATGCTGCAATACTACATACGATACCACTTTTAACAGCCTGACATTCAATTAACAGGGAGTTGTAGAAGGGGTCATGCCAGCCGTTTGGAGATGACGTAAAGGTAAACATGGATGACCACTTTTGTGCTCTGAAAAACGGATGATGAACTTCATTTGAGCAGCGAGCTGGAAGAGCACCAAGCTTCTCCAGCTCAGCTACGGCTCAGCAAGCCGCGCTCCCCTCATCAAGCCTCAGTGGAGAAAGCCAGGCGGGCATAAAGTATCACCATGAATTGTTCCGTCAGTTTTATTTAATCACTTTTGTTCTCAAGGGCAGTCTTGTGAACCTTTTTACTCTATTTTGTTAACACCCAGAGGAAATATGGGTGGTATACATATGCATGTACCCATTAGTCTTTGGCCTTTGTTCCTTATTTGCTGAATATACGTCTTTTACATAGTGCCTTTGGTGTTTGGAGCGAGACGCCACATAGATCAAGTGCCTTCTGTCGCAGGTATCTTGGTGAGAGTGGCAAGACTCAGAAAAAAACGGGCAGTCTGAATATTGCCAAATTAGTATTCATCCTCCTCTTTTGCACACACTGTCTCATGGCTTCTAATTTTTCCAGCAGCTGTTCCATTTCACTTTGGAGCAAAGCCTTGCCAACGTATTGATTCTGCCATCACTACATTACCCAAACTAGCAAGTAATAAAAAAAAAAAACAGAACATCAACTGGAATGAGGACTTTGCATCCCCACCTCCCAAAAAAAGAAAAGTAATTAAATTCAAAGCTGTCTGATCATTTGGGAAATCTGTTTGTTTTTTTTGTTTTTCCTCATAACAGACACAAGCAGATGGCAGCCAAGTTGTTTGTGTTTTGTCCCTCCCCCCCATTTTGTCTCTCTTTCTTCATGTGGGAGTCACAATGCTGCCAAATTGTTTTAGGATTGTGCGCGCGCGCGTGTGTGTGTGTGTGTGTGTGTGTGTGTGTGTGTGTGTGTGTGTGTGTGTTTTAAATAATGTGGCACGTATTGCTACCCCTGACCTCAGCTCACATCTGGAGCGTGTCAATGTGCTCGACTTCAGCACAGCATCTGTGACCCCGACACAGGCCAGAGGTGAGAGGCAGGTGATTCTATTTGTTACTGAATCATCATGACTTCTCTCTCTCTCTCTCTCTCTCTCTCTCTCTCTCTCTCTCTCTCTCTCTCCCTCTCTCTCTTTCACTCACACAAGCACAACATTTGGTTGTAAAATACTTCAAAAATGCCGATACTGTATTACATTATGGTCATGGTAATAATAATTTGTTATACATAATCCAATATTTCCTACTTTGCTCCATTTCAGTTACTGTTTTCGTCCGACTCTTTAATTGCAAGTTAATTCGATGATGTTTGAAACGTTTTGCACGTGAGATTAATGATGAATCATCTGTAATTTGGGGGGGGGATGTGTCAATTACTACAAATGCACAGGGTTTCAGAAACAAATACACTCACGGGACAATCCGTTCCATGACCTTTAATCAAATTAAAATAAATAAAATAAAATTACATTGATATCAATGCACAGCTTCCGATGTCTTAATTTGGCAGTATTCTTATAAATGAGTTTTTATTTTCAAATTTTGTTGCATGCACAAAAATGTTTCTATTTTGCTGCCTTCATTTGCCTTTGAGAGTCCGATTGACATGACGCATGTGTGTGTGTGTGTGTGTGTGTGTGTGTGTGTGTGTGTGTGTGTGTGTGTGTGTGCGCCACCCTATAATGTGATACTGCCTGTTTCTGTAAGATATTGTAAAAGTATTTCCATTATACAGTGGATATGAACAGTGAACAGTCTACACCCCCCTGTTCAAATGCCTTGCTTTTTTTGAAAGAGGTGCTGAAAAATTAACATCCGACAAAACGCGGTCGCACAAATGTGCACACTCTCTTGTAACCAGGATGTGGCTGTGTTTATAATCAACCAGGGGCTTAAATAGGTTTTATGGACAGTGAGGGCTTAGCCCCCAGGAGATGCACAAGATGTGAACAAATCTAGAAAGCACATTTCACAAGCAGCTAACAAAGACTAATTGTACTGTGTCAAAGTTTAAAATCAACATTCAATTTCAGTTATTTCAGTCCGTTTTTTTTAATCCAGTACACATCCATGCATCCATCCATTTTCCGATCCGCATTATCTTCACAAGGGCGGCGGGGGGTGCTGGAGCCTATCCCAGCCGTCTTCAGGCAGTAGGCGGGGGACACCCTGAAGTGGCTGCCAGCCAATCGCAAGGCACACAGAGACGTGTTCAATCAGCCTGCCATGCATGTTTTTGGAATGTGGGAGGAAACCGGAGTACCCGGAGAAAACCCACGCAGGCCCGGGGAGAATATGCAAACTGCACACAGGGAGGCCGTAGCTGGAAATGAACTCTGTAACTCTGCAGTGTGAGGCCGAGGTACTAACCACTGGACCACCGGGCCGGTGTGCAACATATAGTGGATTTTAAAAAAGTCTAGACAACGCCGTGCAATGACACTCATTGTGATATAAAACAAAAAATAAATAGCCTATGATAGATCACCCATCCATTATTGAATCGCTTTATCTGGATCGAACCCACGACCTCTGCACTGTGAGGTCAACGCGCTAACCACTGGATCACCGGGCCACATCCAGTACAAAAACATACATACAAAAAAAAAAAAGAAAATATGCATACATTGTTACAGTATATGCAAAACTGTATGCAAAATAGCATCACTGTATTGTCACAGGGGCAGCCCGGTAGTCCAGTGGTTAGCACGTCGACTTCACAGTGCAGAGGTACCGGGTTCAAATTCCAGCTCCGGCCTCCCTGTGTGGAGTTTGCATGTTCTCCCCGGGCCTGCGTGGGTTTTCTCCGGGTTCTCCGGTTTCCTCCCACATTCCTAAAACATGCATGGCAGGCTGTTTGAGCACTCTAAATTGTCCCTAGGTGTGAATGTGAGCGTCGATGGTTGTTTGTCTCTGTGTGCCCTGCGATTGGCTGGCAACCGGTTCAGGGTGTCCCCCGCCTGTTGCCCGAAGACAGCTGGGATAGGCTCCAGCACCCCCCGCGACCCTAGTGAGGATCAAGCGGTTCGGAAAATGAATGAATGTATTGTCACAAAGTAAGCCAATAAATAAACAAACAAAAAAACGTACCTTCTAGGAGTTAATAATGTAATGAATATCACATTAAGAGCTGAAATTGCCAGCGACCTGATGGGTTAAAGCATCAATGAATGCAGTCTGTTTTTTTAAGGCTGGCAGATTTCCTCTTTACTCTGTTGTGACCCCCGTGACTTTGGCTCACAGCACAAAAAACGTTTGCTCCGAAATACAATTAAAGTTATAGAGATCACAATTTGGCGCACATGTGCCTTATCTGTTGAAGAAAAATTTTACTCAGTGATGTTTTAATTCAGTAACAAAAGTAAGATTCAATTGGTAGTGTAGAAAATATGTGTGACATGCTAATTTGTTTGTGTCTCTTTGTAAAAATTACTTTCTTTAATAACGTTTTAGGTACTTCAAGTCGATGCACCTTGGTTGAAATGATTCGTATTTCATATCGATATTGAGTTTCACATGATTTGCTGACTGTCTGCATCACAGATGACTTTATTCTGTGAAAACCTTTTGATTCACATTCTGACATTCTGCTTTTAGGCAGGAGCTAACTCATTTTTATGAACAGCGGTCCTGAGGACTTTCATGAAACACGTCCATCCTTCACGTTCTCCTGCTCTCTTTTCTGCTTTTAATCATCGCTCCGTGTGCAAATAAGGCAAGCAATAGTGTAGTGAGGGCGCAGACTTTTATATGACTGGACTAACAATTGTGCTTTCTCGCTCTAGGCAGAGGTGAAGCCACCGGCGGCCATCTTACGCTGCCAGATTTAAATCCGTGAGTACCGTAAGTGCTGCAAGGCAGGTCACAGAGAAATCCTGGACTGTATTTAAAGTAAATAAGCATATTTTCGATATGACAAGGGCTCTTTGCCTAAGACCAGGGTTTACCAGCCATCCTCGAGGGCCCCTATTCTGCATGTTTTAGATTTTTCCCATCTCCAACTCACCTAATTCAAATGATCAAGAGCATTTATCGGGGTTCTACTGATCTTGCTTTGTGATAGAAAACAGTTTTCAAATGATTTGGCACAGTGGGTGACTGGTTAGTACGTCACAGTGCAGAGGTTATGGGTTTGAGTCCGAGCCTCAGCCTTCCTGTGTGGGAAAAACGGTTTCCTCCCACATGACAAAAACTTGCAGAATAAGTTAATTGAACACTCTAAATTCTCTTTAAGTGTGATTGTGAGTGTGAATAGTTGTCTATGTGTGCCCTTTAATTTGCTGGCAACCAGTTCAGGGCAGGGTGTACCCCGCCTACTGCCTGGAAACGGTAGGGATATGCTCCAGTAGGCCCGCAACCCACGAGAGGATAAAGCGATTCAATAATGGATGGGTGATTTATCAGAGGCTATTTTTTTGTTTGTTTTATATCACAATGAGTGTCATTGCACGAGGTTGTCTAGACTTTTTTCTATCCACTATATGTTCTTCAGCGACCCGGTGGGCCAGTGGTTAGCGCCTGGACCTCACAGTGCAGAGGTCCCGGGTTCATTTCCAGCTCCGGCCTCCCTGTGTGGAGTTTGCATGTTCTCCCAGGCCTGCGTGGGTTTTCTTCGGGTACTCCAGTTTCCTCCCACATTCCAAAAACATGCATGGCAGGCTCATTGAACACTAAATTTTCCCTCGGTGTGAGTGTGAGCATGAATGGTTGTTCGTCTATGTGTGCCCCTGCGATTGGCTGGCAACCGGTTCAGGGTGTCCCCAGCCTACTGCCCGAAGACGGATGGGATAGGCTCCAGCACCTCCGCGACCCTTGTGAGGATAAAACGGATCGGAAAATGGATGGATGGATGGATGGATGGATATATGTTGTGCAGTTATTTCCATTCTCTATATATGAATCCTTTTTTGCCAAGCAAAATGTATTACATCAGAGAGTATAGACACTTCAGTTACATCAGAGCATCCTCAATGTAAATGACTCCAAATCTTAATGAGCGCTGCTAATTTCATCGTCATTTCACACACAGTCACGCTGGTCAGCCAGTTACTCACTCACTCATTCCAACACATTTTCTCTCTGTCTCACACTCCCCGTGTGCCTGTTCAGTATCCTTGCATAGCCTCGTTGTGGCTCTGGAAGTGGGTAAACAGCAAGCGTTGTCTTTGCAGGGAAGCAATGATGCATGACACAGTGTGAAGGAAGGTGATGAGAACAGACAGAGACAAAAAAAAAATGATTGTGATGAGGAGAGTGTTAGTTGACAACGGTGTGATGTGGCTGTTTGAAATATTTTATAAATAATCGTGTGTGTGTGTGTGAGGGGGTGCTTGGGGGATAAATACGGTGATGAAGAGTGAGCGAGAGGAGGGGGAGGAGCAGAGAGATGAATCCTTTCTGTAATCCTCTAGACACACGCTCGGTCTGGCTGCCTACTAGCTCTGAGAGCAAGAGAGAGAGCGAAAGCGAGTCAGGTGGAGGGTGCAAAACAGAAGAACCAAGTGAAAGGAAGATGAGGTGAGGAAAAGAAAAGGGAGCTGTCTCTTATTAAGAGAAACAGAGAGATAGAGCAGGAGGCAGTGTGGTACAGTACTTGCACGACTTGAAGTGGAGCAATCAGAAGAAGCGGAGAGAGCGGTTGAGGGAGCAGGAGTGGAGGAGACTGTGTTGGAGGAAGGCAACAGGATGATGCTTCTCTTCTCCACTGCCTGAACCACAAGCAGGAGAGTAGGAAGGACTTACTCCAGCTTGGATGAGAGGAAAAGATGAAGAGGATGGGAGGGAGATGCATCTCTCTTTTCATTCAGGATCACATGAGCGTGTGGACATGACCCCGGTTCGGTGTGACAAGCTGCTCTCATCGAGTGTGTGGAGACAATGTAGTTGTGCTCGGGAGATGGATACACATTGACACTAATTGTGGCCGCTTCTTGAAAATCATCTGGAGGCAAGCACCGGTCCGAGTGTGTGATTAGATGCTGGCAGGTGCACTCCAAGGAAAGTGTGAAGACCCTCGTGGACAGCAGGTACGGACGGATTTAAAACGTGCACGCGCACAACACAAGCACCATTATTTTTTAATTTGAGTACGTTCTCGGCGTTTCAAGTGCATTCGTGGTTAAACCCTAGAGATGAAAAACAAGCAGATGAGCTATTGTGTCAAATCAGTTTCTTTGCTTTTTCAGGTTCACAACAGCACATTAAGTTGTACTGCCTCAGTGACACCCTCAAGTGCACTCGAAGAAGAGACTCGAACACCAACCCTGGTGTCTTTTTGAACGGTTGGCGGTCAGCCTTCTCACCCCATTCCCCGGTGTATGCCTCCAAACTGCAACCATGGGAGAATGGACCATCCTCGAGCGCCTTTTGGAGGCCGCCGTGCAACAGCACTCTACTATGATAGGAAGGTGAGAGTCCGCATGGATTAATATCAGCACATTCGGAACAAATCACTTCGCGCATCCTCCCAAGAGCTTGTGCTTCTTATCCTTAGCGGGTAGCGTGTTCAATTGCAAACGTACTTGTTGCATGTCCTGAGCAGGAATCAAGTCCTGCTTCCCGTTAAGTGATTGCTGGTCCAGAGGGGCTGTTGGCAGAGCCAGGGGGGCTTTAGCTTCTTTAATCCCCTTGAGTGACACGATGGAAGATTTAGGCAAACAGGAGAGACGCTATTAGCCCGCGCAAAGGCTTTGACTATCGCTGCTAGATGGGCGGTGTGAGGACATCTCGCCTTTAGAGTCCAACGCCCGCCTTCATTCACGTTCTCCGCTGTTGTCATACTCCACTGCCTCTCCTTCTCTTCACACGTGCGCACAGCAGTTGTCCCCCTTTTCCAGTCACTCGATTATGTCATTCCTAAATATAACTAAAAACGAGTCACTTGAGTAAGGTCATGAAGGATATGATTTATGAATTCAACTACATGCCGCAATGTCTTGTACTTTACTTTGAATAACTTGTTCTTGTAGGCCGCAGAAAAGGACATTATTTATGAGTGCGTTTAGCCCCATGGGCGCATCAGCTCAATAGTCAGTATAAAACACAAGTTTACAACTCGTCAGGGACTTAGAGTATTCCTGACGTCGGGGTTTTCTTGGGTCATGTTTAAAAAAAAAAAAAAAAATCAGGTTCAGCATTGAGTCCTTATTAGCATGTATGAATTAGCACTTTAAATGAACTTCCCCTCCCGAAAGCAAAGTGACTCACTGTGTTTTAGCAGGAATCTTGAATTATTGAGTGAAAACATGCAAGGCGTTTTATGAAGTAACGTTGAGTTGAAGATGAGTATTTTGCCCAGAGTGTAATATGTTCTCGAGTCTATTCATGAAACAGAAAAATGGGCTGCGCTCATGTAACCCGTGTTTGTACATTGGTACATCTTCCATATTATATTGACAATGATGTAATGAACCAACCCGGTCACGCTTATTTGCATTTGCATGTTATTATTTCACTTAGGCCGGGGGTCGGCAACACGCGGCTCCAGAGCCGCTTGCGGCTCTTTAGCGACATCTAGTGTCTCCCCGGAGCTTTATAAAAAATTTTGAAAATGGAAAAAGATTTTCATAGTAGGCTAATACTGTATAGCTCAAATAGATATAGATACATGTTGCAGCTCCGAAAAAGGAGAGCTGTGGTGTTGTTTTTTTAAAACGTACACTTTATTTATGCTTTTAACAGTCTCGACAAACACAGACACGTCTGCGTCCGACTCCGTGCCTTCTTTCTTCTCGTTCGACTCAAGAGGTGTTCAAAGACAGCCTCAGAAAAACGGAAATCAATGATCAGTTTACTGACACTAAGAAAAGCGAAAATAATGCACCAAAACAAAAAACAAAAAAAAATCAAGCGAGGAAATTACAAAATAAATTCTATGGGGGCGTTTGTGAACACACAACAAAGGAATGAATAACAAAAACAATTCTGAGACAGTCCAGTCTCCTACATACATACAGCATGTGTTTCCTTCATTGTAAGTTTTATAGAAGGCTTTTATTTTTTCGCGGCTCCAGACATATTTGTTTTTTGGGTTTTTTTTTGTCCAATATGGCTCTTTCAACATTTTGGGTTGCCGACCCCTGATTAGGCTGTGAAAGTCAAATATGACCTGTTGACGGTTTTACTTTGCTGCTCGTGTTGTGTTGCCATGAGACGCCGGAGATACATTTGAATTGTGACAATGCCGCAAGCGCTCTCTGAGACTGATACGGAAAAGAGATTGAAAGGAAAAGTTGTGAAGTAGTAAGAGCACAACGACAAATTGAGAAGAAACTCGAGGAACGTTGAGAAGCAAAAGAGAGTGAGAAGCTGAGCCGAAGAGCTGCAGAAGGCGACCGCAGCTGATGGAGAAATAGCCAAAGTGAAGGCAAAAGAAGCAAGGAGCACTTATTCGCAGATAAGCACGCAGGCACATGGCTACTATCTGCTGGGCGTTGGGAAGAAGCCAAGAGGACTGTCTCGTCACGAGATGGTGCTGTGTGTCGTGACCTCAGCGGGAGGCGGGGGAGGGGGGGGGCGCTCAGGACATCTGGAGGCAAAAATCCTCCCACAAATTTCTGCCGTTTATTTTTGTTGCCCAGATAGCCGTGATGTTACAAGAGCGGAACTTGAAATATCAAATCGTGACAGAGTGAAATAAGCACGGAATCAGTTACCTATGGATGATTAGAGCCATGCTGCGTTTATTTATTTTCTCCGATAGCACCGTCAAACCAAATGGGAATGAATCTGAAATATTTTTCAGAATAGATGAAGAGTTAAGTGAATGACTGAATCGTTTCTCGCTTGGGCCGGGTTGTCACATTTTGCCTTCATGAGATGACAGTGAGTCACTTAATAAGTGCTCATAAGAGAAAACTGCAGCGCTCGTGTGTGTGTGTGTGTGTGTGTGTGTGTGTGTGTGTGTGTGTGTGTGTGTGTGTGTGTGTGTGTGTGTGTTCAGCTAAAATGGGTTTCTGTTCAGGGGTTTTCAGCGTGTGAGGGAGAGCCCTTGTGTATTCACCTGTTACCCGTGATTTATTTCTGCCATTACTGGCTGCGGTCCAGCTGGAAATCGACTTCCACAGGACCACGTGGCATTCTGTGGGAGTGCGTTCCCGTCGGTACACAGGCGCCATTGAGGATAAGGATTCTCTATACCTAACCGCTGTCAACACATCACTCATGATGTCTCTATAGTCTTTTGCCCACTGGTCCCAGTCTCATTTGTGAGCCACTATTGGCCACCGTAGCACTGCGAAATATACAAATGTGTCCTCTCACTCAACGGATATTGATTTTCACTAATGACAAAGGAAGTGCAACGAGACAGAAGGTGCGGGAGACTGGCCTTTGAGCTTGTCCGTTTGCATTGCAATGGTACTCACGGCTCACTGCAAATGGAAGTGAAGAATGAAAGCGTTAAGAAGCTCAAGAAAGTTCAAGTCATAAAATAAGACATCACTACCTCAGAGAGCAGCTGTTTTTTTTTCTGTGCTCTCCCGCTTTGTGGGATTTTCTTCATTAAGTGTATTAATATGATCAGCTATCCCGTTGAGTTTCCATTAATTAGAGCAGATGACATAGTTATATCCATCCATCCATCCATTTTATGAATCGCACATCCTCACAAGCGTCACGGGGTGTGCTGGAGCCTATCCCAGGTGTCTTTGGGCAGTAGGCGGGGTACACCCTGAACCGGTTGCCAGCCAATCGCAGGGCACACATAGACGATCGCACATCGACCATCCGTGCTCACACTCACACCTAGGGACAATTTAGAGTGTTCCATCAGCCTGCCACTCATGTTTTTGGAATGTGGGGGGAAACCGGAGTACCCAGAGAAAACCCACGCAGGCACAGGGAGAACATGCAAACTCCACACAGGAAGGCTGGAGCCGGAATCGAACTCGGCACCTCTGCACTGCCGACACACTAACCAGTCGACCACCGGGCCGCCTTGACATAGTTAAAGTCATAACATATTTTCATTCAATTTCATATAATAAGATATAGCCGCTGTTTGTTGTTTGCAAATTAGGCGTTATACTCTAATTAGGGCAAGCCATTTACAATATTGCTGTTCGTTAATTAAGGCAAGGACCAAAGGCTAAGGCTAAATTTTGAAGTAAACAATACATTTAGCCTGGAGCAATTTCCTGTCCAGAGTGAGGCTTTGGTTGAGGACAACAATCTGTTTGTGTCTTTTTTGGTACACTTCTGTGCAGGTGATCAAGAGTGCGTCTGTTCTTTCTTACATAAGTGGCTTTTTTTAATCATGACATAGACTGACCCGCTCTGCCTACTGCATGTCTGCATGACTGAATCAAATGGGCTTCGTCACTCAGGTATAATCGTCCATCTAGGAAAGCATGCGTGCGTGTCTGTGGCACATGTCCTCTTTCAGCGGTCCTGGTCTACACCAACCTAAAACCAATATTAATCAGTGAGCAGTATTTACATGCGCCTCTGTGTGTGTTTGTTGATGGGCACAGCTCTGTCATCACATGACCTTTAGATCATTACATGCCGTTGTCTAGCAAATCCCTCCGAAGCACTCACTACCCCCGTGGAGTTGATGGATGATTTTGTTTGTATGGCAGGAAGCTGCTCTGGCAAACGTGAGCAGAGAAAGAAAAAAGACAAAGAAAATAAAAGGCACGACACCAGAAATAGGCTGCGCAATTGCAATAGTGTTTTTGAGTGACTCGTCACAGCAGGCCAACTGAGACCTTTGCCTTTCATTCATTTCATCCCTTGATTTTTTTTTCCGCTTTCACACTTCCTCCATCCATATGTAATCACCCCTGGGTAGCCGTGGGCTGTAATGTCACTGCCTTTACGGTAAGGCTGAAAGAAGCTTGTTATTAAAATGACCTAACAAGCTCCACGGGGGGAGATTATGAATCACGGGTGGGAGGCATTTTGTACTGTATCTGAGTATGCCCTACTGCAACTCATTTTAGTCATCCATCTGTAAGCATGTGTCAAAATATTTCAAATCTAAGTGTTTAGAATGATAAATAATTGAACAATTGCAGTTTTAATGGTGTGAACGGCAAGTGTTCCCAATATGAATGTGCTGGTAAGGCCCAATGTTGGATTCTGAAGAGTCCAGTTATTGTTACCATCCATCCATGCATCCATCCATTGATCCATCCATAAGGTTCTCGATGACTTCAAGTGTCTGTTATCAAGATGAAGACATTGCCAGTCAGCGTCCTCAATGGGCTGACCAGCTGTAAATCCTGAGATGAACACACCACCGTGAAAAACAACCCAACCGTCTTCCGAGATGAGGGATGTCATGATTGAACAGGTTGACTTTTGGCCAGCTTATATATCATTCACTGAGGGGCAAACATGCCACCACACTTGAGGCCTTCATGGCAGAAGTGATTTCCGTACATTTTTTTTTTGGTACTCTTGTAAATACTTGGTAGTGATGTGCACTGTATTGCTACCTGTATGTATACATTTTGGGTGTGTTGATGAGCATAAGATGACATCATTCTTGGAAATATGTGCTCACCCTTAAAAATGTCATATTTTTCTGCTGTAATGTTTCCCTGTAGTTACTTTGAATTTCAGTATTAATGTATAAAATGCTGGGCGGCCCGGTAGTCCGGTGGTTAGCACGTCGACTTCACAGTGCAGAGGTACCGGGTTCAATTCCAGCTCCGGCCTCCCTGTGTGGAGTTTGCATGTTCTCCCCGGGCCTGTGTGGGTTTTCTCCGGGTGCTCCGGTTTCCTCCCACATTCCAAAAACATGCATGGCTGGCTGATTGAACGGACTAAATTGTCCCTAAGTGTGAGTGTGAGCGTGCATGGTTGTTCGTCTCTGTGTGCCCTGCGATTGGCTGGCAACTGGTTCAGGGTGTCCCCCGCCTACTGCCCGAAGACGGCTGGGATAGGCTCCAGCATCCACCGCGACCCTAGTGAGGATTAAGTGGTTCGGAAAATGGATGGATGGATGTATAAAATGTTAAGAAAGCTCTTTCCCAGTATTTTGCAAAATAGCCTTTCGATGTGCCAATGCTCTAAAAGCAGAATAGCCCTTACCTATGCGTTTCAATGAGTGGGGTCAAAAACGACCCCAATCGAATAAATGTGTTTGATGCTGTAAACTCTGAGAAATTACTCTCATTTTGCTTGAAGATGAGTATTTTTACGGCAGTTTGGTCAACAGAATAATTGTTTAATTTTTGGCATGTTGATTTATCACATTTCCGCTCCATTGCATCCTCTTCGTCTGATCTTGAGTTAAAGTATATGATCAGGTCTACCTCTTCCTGCGTCGTTTGTACAGCAAGTTCTCAAGGAACCCAAGCTGCCACGACACTCGAGATGAGAACATGAACGCTTTTGTTTTGATTGGCACACAAAAATATGAATGCATGTGAGCCACACATGCGCACAGACACACGCTTGATATCAGTGAGTAATCTCGATTACTAAACGCTACTTTCATAGACAGCAAAACTGTTGATCTTGATTTTGATGCTTGAGAATTTGTCAGACACCGAGGGTTTTTTTTTTTCTTTTACACGCCCCGGTACATCTGACAATTTGATGGCTCAACGTAGACTGAACTTAAAACCAGCTGGAAACTGATCTAAGTTGTGGCGCAGGTGGTGTAGTTATTTCCCGAGGTGTGCATCGTCATTCGGTGAATCCGTCAGTGAGCTGCCGGCATTATTTCAGGCCGGTCGAGTCCATCCATGTTGTTGCCGACAGCCAAACGGTATGGAGAATAGAGATACCACGTCACACACAGGTGCCGCCCACCTAACACCCAGACAAATACAGAAAAAAAAGAAAGCTGTGTTGTGTACCTTTCAGTTCCACAGAAGTCAACAGCTTGCGGCCCATATCGTGTTTGTTTCGCCAATCACCACGCTCCTCGCTGTACGTGTGCATGTGTGTGTGTGTGTGTGTGTCTGTATTTTATTTATTTTCTTTATAGATATCTATCTATCCATTCCAGCTGCTGCGAACCTTTTTTGACTAAGAGAGCCATGAAGGCAAAATATTTGGAAATGTATTTCAGTGAGAGCCATATAATATTAAAAAAAAAAAAAAATCCTCCTCTCACTCCTCGGGTGGTGTCCGTCCGACATTCAGCTCGGGTCCTCTACCATGCACACCATTAATGTGAATGGTTTTCCGTTCCTCACTATTGCTAAAAATCCAGCCGGGTCCATACGTGGAGTTGCTGCTGGCGAGCTTGCACCCTGCTCAGTAGCCTTCTCGCTTCCTTTCTGGTGTCTCCCGCAGCGTATTTTAACGCGAACGTAGCATGGCGCATGTCAAAGTGCCGCTTTACATTCGACCGTTTCATCGATGGTATTTTGTCATTGCAAATTAGACACACCGCAGAACCTGTTCTCTCCACAAAGGCGAATCCTTTGGTCCATTCGTCCTCAAGTGTAGCATACTCGTCATCTTTTTTTCTTTTCACCATCTTATTCGTCGAAGGATTAGCTTTGAGCTAATGACCGAGCGGGCTGATTCAAAAGGGGGCGTTTATCTGTTTCCCGGCCAACGTGGGCCAGTATCATCCAATTAAAATCATGGATAATTGCTCCTCCAGCCAACTGCAGCCCTGAACAGGACATGAGCAATGAAAAATCGATGGATGGATTAAACAAAAGAAAATATTTTGTTTTATCTGCGAGCCAGATGCAATCATCAAAAGAGCCACACCTGGATCGCGAGCCCTAGTTTCCCGACCCCTGATCTATACATGCATATATATTATTTCTTCTTTATTTGTGCTTGACGTGGTAATTACATTCTTGATGCTGAGTGGCTGTCCCTGACAAGGGACACACTGGACCCACGTGGGTCGGCCTGAAATACTAACGGAAACAGTCATGGAATGCCCACCTCTGGTTAATTCATCATTCTATTGGATGTTTGTATGGCAAGCTTAAAGTACAACTGCTGCCCTGCACATCTTACTGCATCAGTCAATCGTTTGTTCATACATACCTGTGCTGCTCCGTTATAGCAATAACTCTCATATGAAGATAAACAAGGATGCGGGCTCGAGCTTTGATTTATTTTTACTTAACCTTACGCTGCTCATTATAGCAATAACTCTCATATGAAGATAAAAAAAGGATGCGGGCTCAAGCTTTGATTTATTTTTACTTAACCTTACGCTGCTCAACTCGTGTCATTGGCTGCATCTTTACACTGCGGTTTCTCATGAAGAAGGATGTATCTAGGCTATTAGAACAATGAACACATAGGACTGTATGGGCTCTATTTTCGTACACAGAGTGTGTGCGCTCGGGATAAAAATTGCCGCATCTTGCTTTTTGTGCTGGGGCAAGTCTAGTTTACCATATTTGGGAATTTGGCAGACTATGCTATATGTTAATTTTCTCGAACGGGCGGTGTATTTCTGGGCCCATCCTGGCCATCGCAGCCAGTAGCATCATCTCCAACCATTCGTCCCCACCCGACCCCCGCTATCGTCTCCCCCGCCTCAATGATTACGTTTCAGCATGTGACTGTTGCAACCCATTGACGACATTTCAGCACATGATCAGACACAACCTCCCAGCAAATACCACACCCTTAGACAATTATTTTTGGCAAGTGACGGCTGCCATCGATGACTATTCCCGGGCTAAATTATGCTACGAGCACGTTCCTGCTTTTGACAAACGAAAAGCAAGTCTAAGTTGTGGCGCAAAGAGAGTAATGAAATGTTGGTGAATATGATCAAGGCAAAGGCAGAAAATTCTGAGCTCCCCAGATGTGTGCGGTGGATATCATCATATTTCATTCTTAAATATGACTATCCAAATATGATAACAGCGTGCATTGAACCTTTGAATCATTGTAGAAATCAATTCATTGAAGGCATTAATGTCTAACATTTTAAAAATCATCTCTCCAAGTGGCCACTTCACAGCGGACAACTTTACATCATCAAGTGGAGATTTTCTTGCAGATCCTGATAAGCATACTGTACATTGCGCAAGTCAGTTCTGCTTACACCATGTAGACCACGTGCCTCTCCTGCACAGAATTTAAAGGTAATCAGAGGAGCCAGTGTGTGTGTGTGTGTGTGTGTGTGTGTGTGTGTGTGTGTGTGTGTGTGTGTGTGTGTGTGTGTGCGTGTGTGTGTGTGAGACACTTTCCTTCGAGGCAGTATCATCTTTGCAGTGTGACTGACTCAACATGAATAATAAATGCATACAACCTGAAAACCAAAAACACAATAAGAAAGGAGCCATCTGATTAGCAGCGTGGTTACTATATTTAATCACTATACAGGGTCAAAAAACAGACAAACTCTCTCTCTCTCTCTCTCTCTCTCTCTCTCTCTCTCTCACACAAACATATCCAGAGTTATATGAGTGCTTTCACACCTAGACACACTAACACTTTCTCTCACACAAAATCCCATTTGCAAGCTCTTCAATTAAGCACTGAAGTTGCAGGAGTGTTCTGGGCAATATGTTACACTGGCACTCCTACCCAATTATGGCGAGTTTTTTTGGTGGCAACTGCAATAATGAGACGGATATGTTTTGGTTTGCAGAACTTTCGATTCAACAGCAAACCTTTGCTGTTGGACGTCTTTTAAATTGAACATGCTTTGTGAATGACATAAGACATGAACCAAGTAAATATTGTCCATTACTTCTCATACAGTATGAGTTCTAATAACATTTTAATGAGCCGATACTCATGTGAATACAGTACAGTGCTGATCAAAATGCATTTGCTGGCTGCCAGGCAGAGCAAAGGTTTCTATAGCGCCCAAATGTAAGTCTATTTTAGCCAAACAGAATCCTCACTTCTGGAAAAGGCTCAGTGAACGGAATGAGAAATTGTGCAGTGAAATACTCCTTAAGTATTGAGTAAAGTACAAAATAAACTTGAACAAAAAGGAAACAAAAGTACTTCCATCACAACACACCCTCTACACAGCCACCTGCCTACCTTGCATTTTCTGATCAGTCCATATTTTATTCTTGTACTGAATGTTTGCATTTACATTCCCATTCAATAAGTAAGGGTGAATTAAAATAAAACGTGAAGTGATGGTGATGCCAGTTTGGACCATTTATGGTTAAGAGCTGGTGGTAGATGAACATACTTGCTTTTGGGATGAATGTGTGTGTGATGGAGGCTCCCTGCATGTGCCAGAGCAGCTGATTTGGGTTGGAGTTTGGCACGGGAGAAGTACAGTGGGTGGGGAGTTGGCAGGAACACAACACTCTTTACTCGGGATTGTCCAAAACCCACAATTTTAATCTGGATTACGCCCATCATTTCCCTCTATCTGTGTTTCCCTCGTCAACCCTCCCCCTCCCAGTTTGCCTCCCAGGCTTTTGCGCTCTTTCCCTTTTCCGTTGCTCTTTCTCCTGCTCCTACTTCAATCTCATCCCTACCAGCAAAACCCGAAACTAAGAACCCAATGGCTGTTATGTTTCCATGGTGACACATCATGTCACTTCTTGTGCTTGTCACGTGTGCCATTGATCTACTGTGAATGAGCTCTGTGAAGTATATTTTAGTGAGTCTATTTTTGGTGTCTGCGTTTCTATTTTTACCTCTACTTGATCCCTTAATCTGTTGCCAAGGTAACTGCAGCATTTATCTTCACAGAGATTGTGGTGTACAATGTTGCTGAATGTTTCTCAGAAGAAAGCCCCCCTTTATTAATCTGCAAGCCATTCATCATTCAAACAATACCAGTTTTGAGCCATGGTATAACTCATTTAATTCGCCAACAAGTTCGGCTCATTTCATTTTGCTGAAACCCATCTGGTATATTCACTGTTTTATAATGTATTTATAGATGGGAGTGTGGGTACATTCATGTTACTTACAATAGTTGTTTGTCAGTGACGGAGCTAAATAATGCCAATCGACTCTATTTTGGTTGACTGGTGTAAAAAAGGGGAGTCACTTAATTTTTGGGCCAATGCAAGTCTACTCTCGCGTGTTTGGGACCACATTGCGCCCAACTGGGTGTTTCGGTGCACGGTGTTGTCTTGCCTCCAACTCATCTGACATTTTGGTAGCAAATAGTTGTCTACGCTTGGCGTAGAAACTGGCACATTGTGATTTTCTTGCCGGGGCAACGGTCTAGTTCAACGTGTTTATGAATTTGGTAGACACACTATGCCTCACTGGCTGTTTATGCCTCGTCCCCCACCGCATCTGCAAATTTGGTTGCAAATAGCAGACTAAATTGGCAGCATGATGGTCGAATAGTTACCAAACAGTGCAGAGGTTAGGAGTTCGATTCCGGGCCCCGGCCATTTTATTTGGAGTTCGCATGTTCTCTCCGTGCCTGTGTGGGTTATCTCCGGGTACTCTGGTTTCATCCCACATTCCAAAAACATACACGATAGCTTAATTGAACACTATAAATAGGTGGGATTGTGAGTGCAAATGGTGTTTTATCTATGTGTGCCCTGCCATTGGTTGGCAACCAGTCCAGGGCGTAACCCGCCTCCTGCCCGAAGTTAGGCGGGATAGGCTCCAGCCTAACTTCGGGCAGATGATGGATGGATGGAGTAGACAACATTTTAGATGGGCTAAAAGGAGGTCTATTTTGCAGTGCAAGTGGTCCAACGCGCTATTGGTGTATTTGATCGAGGCGGAGGTCGACAGATTCGTAACTCTGCGGATGTGTGTGGTGGACGTCATTTTATTTCATTCATAAATATGACACCAACATGCATAGAGCAGTTCCTCTGAATTATCAATTGAACTGATAATAATCACCATTGTCTGAAAAGATATTTTAATAGCACCCTGTGTGGCCACCTGGGAGTGGGCTTCCACAGCGATGCAACCCCCCACCCCCCGCCCGCCCCCCATTGTCCCCATCGACGTACAATGTATTAGGTGCACGTTGATCGGCTGATCCATAATAGATTAATCTGAATGCTGAAGGGGCATTCTGCTGGGATAGAGGGGGCTTATCCTGCGATAATGGTCCCTCCACATCCCGAATATGAAAGTATTTTGGGTTATACACAGTATAACTGAGCCGGAAGACTTGATGGTTTTCTGTTTCCGCAATGTCAGTTAAAGCACACTCAGGTGTGCGCTACGACTTCCTTGAATTTGACGCAAATGAGGGATGCCGCCGAAACGTGTACTTCCATCCCCCAACGGTGCACAAAGGCGCAAATGTCTCATTACACCTAATTCTACTGCCATAAAGTCTAGCAAAATACCAAAAGAAAGAAAACCCCACCAAGGCGCACAGTTCGACTTCGCTTTGCTCTAGACTTGTGCCCGGAATCAAAGTAAGGCCCGGAATATTCGGTTGCACAAATAGACAATGCAAGTATATGATGATAAATAGCATTATTAACAATCTGTCATGAGATACATGAATTGCGATGCTGCTCTTTGTCCTATTGTTCACGATGCCCCAATAAAGGCCTTCTAGCTGACATATTCATCCATTATCCGAGCTGCTTATCATCATGAGGGATGCAGGCATCCCGCAGCATATCCCAGCAGTCTTCAGCCAGTGGGCGGGGCTCACCAAAAGAACCAGATGAATTTCCAGTATTTAAGTCAGGGCATCGTGCCCCAGGGTACACACTGAACTGGTCGTCACTCTGGGTGCTACTAAATGATCAGAATGAATTTTTGGTATTTGTTGTTGTTGTTGTTTTTAATAGCAAACAACATATTCAATAGAGCCTAAGTGTGATGCACCAAAAGAAATAATTAGGTCGTTCAACATAAAGCTCTTTGTTGAGAGTTGGCATATGCCAATGTATGTTTCATAAAATGAAGCACAAAGGTATAAACTGCCCAAGACATATATCAATTAAATTGAAATTGAAATTGTTACAACTTAACAGTATGAGTTCTTGTCACTGAACATGTTGTGTGCCAACAGCCAAATGGGGGTTTTCATAGAGGCCAGTGTGTATGTTTAAAAAAAATAAAAAATAAAAATAAAAACACATCCGATTAAGTTTGAATACCTGTACCTTTTAACTAAGAATCTTCTGTTCGGAGAAATTTTTGCCTCTGATGACATAGTAAGTTATGCTGGATCATTTTATATCTGATTCCCTTCAGGTACTATACAATGTGAAATATTTAACATTTGACATCCCAAACCACTGTGGGAATTGTGGTTGGATGACCAGTGATTTGAATTGTAACACAAGTGACGACTTACATGGCACTTTCACAACCACTCCAGGTGCAAGAAAGCACTTCACACGCCAATTTAGTTGTGTGTTGGGTTTTATGGTTGTTCGAAAGCACACATTGTTTAGATATTTGTGGTTCTTAACGTTTAATGCATTGATGGAGTCTTTTTCAGTCCCCTCTTAAAAATCCTAATGTGTCAATGCTCTTTGAATGCACCCCCAGACACACACGTGCACACACGCGCGCGCGCGCACACACACACACACACACACACACACACACACACACACACACACACACACACATCGTGGGATAAAATAATGAATAGCATTGTCCATTTTTCAGTCCAGTACAGTAGAGTGCTACTTTTGTAATCAAAAATACAGATTGTGTTTGTCGAGGAGGTGGGACATACTCATGTCATTGTATTGCGTTGAGATGACATCGTCAGTCTATTTACCGCTGTATTACAAACAGCTCTTACCAAATAATTTGGGGCAGTGGAGTTCCGCCCCATTAAAGTTACAAACATAATAGCACGCAATAAAACTCAACTTGAGTCGTATTCGATTTTGTGCAGGTGTGTATTTTGTATCGTGTCTAAAATAATGAATACAACTGACGTCATCTGAGCAAAGGAGATGATTTGGAATACCTGATAGGAAACCATTTTAATTAAAGTTACCAGAGGTTTAAGAGCCCAAACGGTTACACTAATGCTAAAATAACTATTCCTGGTCGGCATGGAATGTAGTTTTATCCGTCTCTGAGGGGATTGGGTGAACATGGCAATGTCAGACACAATCGGCTTTGTGACGCCCTGCGACATCTGGGAGAGTTTGTTTTTCTGTGATTAAAAAGTATTTGCATGCACATGTGACTGAAGAGGTGTCCTTACCTTGTATCAGATAAATAGTCAGCCTCTATGACCGAAGTACACTACATTCTTCTATGCATTTGAGTGCAGTTGCGTGTGTATGAGTGGCGCATGCCCCTTAGGAAGAAGGTGGCCATGCAGCATAAAGGTCTGACGGCAGGAGAGAGTGCAGCCACCTCACCCCTTCTGTTACTGGCCTCAAGCCTCGGAACATCCCTGTGGGGCTTATGAGTGTGTGTGTTTGTGTGTGTGTGTTTGTGTGTGTGTGTGTGTATGCTTGGATATAGCTTCACGCCAGATGACCTGCTGTGAACTATGAGCTATTGATAAACCACAGCAGGATAGTCTCAGAGTGAAGCTACAGTATTCTCAACTTGATATTTGATGGAATAGAGATGCGATGTATTGCTATTTTGTGTTGGAATGACCAATTGCATACAGTCAGACGCTGAAATAAATTCATTCAAATGACACAACTTTATGCAAAGGTCTTCTTTACTGGCCAAAACATTAACAACCTGAATTCTAATACGGTGTTTGTTCCATGAAATAGTTTTAATTTATTCCCAACAGTCTGTTCTCTTCTTTTCAATCTTTTCTCTAGGCTGCACTGCCTTCAGTACGTATAAGTGGTTATTTATTGATTTATTCATTGCGTATCTAGTCAGATTTCAAACACTACGTGCTGCCTTGTCCATCTAAAGCTCCGCGTCTACAAAATCTGCCAGTACATAAATAGAGTGTAACACAACTTGAAGGTCTTCTGCAATGGGACGGGAGAATATTTATTCCTTGGCATCTCAAAGTCTCTGCCCACAACTCTCCTCAAGCGATGCCATTTGATTCATTTACCAACAATTGCCGCCATGTCCTACCTGTTTATAATGCTGAGAAACAGAGGGAGACTCTGTAAATCATTTTTATCCAAGAGGAGGATTTGCAATTGTTTTGCTGACAGAGAACTATTATCATTAAACTTAATCAAACCTTTATTGAGCGGTGTTATGACACGAACGCTGACTCTGTATAGCAGGCAAGGCCACAAATGTGCTCCAATGCTGCCCGACGTCCATGGTTCATCCATACAGAAGCTCTGACAGAATTGTAAAAAACGTGAGGGACCTGATCAGAACATGGCAGGCCTAGTTTCACAGAGATGAAGAAGGCTGATCTACGACGCGGACACCATATTATCACATGCTCTGCATGGAAAACGCCGTTAAGATATGCCACTATATCCACTCTTCATAAAACAATTTGGTAAAGTGTAAAAAAACGGACATTGTGGTTGCGACAGTCATTTTTTTTTTTTTTTTCCATTTACTGATTACAACTTTTTGCAATAAGGATGTAGACACTTTCAAACCAGATGTATGACAAAAATTCAATTTTAGATATGGACAAAATATGGACATACATGCACAATATGAGCTGTACATATACGTAGTTTTTGAGTATACATTTTGCTGTGCATGTATATAAGATCCACTATTCTAACCAAACATAACGGGTTGGAAGCAAACAAAATAACCACATACTGTATTTTTTTTCCCCAATAGAAAGGGATCTCTTTCATCAAAATTGCAATTCAAAGACGGCACAAAACTGCTGAACGGCAAGCCACCATTGCAAAAAGTCATTCTGTACATTTTTTTTCCACTCACTCAAAGTTTTAACATTATTTAGGAACTATTTTTCTCCTTCGTTCCAAATCCAGCAACCATTCTTAGGCCGACTCATGTTGTAGTATAGGGCAAACCTAAAAAAACCTAATGTAAGTACAATCAAGATATGTATGCCATCTAGTGGTGATCAGTGATATTCCAACTTAAACCTAAAGTCAACCCTTGCAAAATGTATGATATTGTATTGTGTTGTATTTTCACCATTCGGCACCTGCGCGTTTGCACTTTCAAGGACTCCCCCCCCCCCCCCCCAAGATTTCTTCAGATTTTTGATTGCCCATTTTACCGCCCGTTTTTTTGTGGGAATGTTTCAATGTTTTTAATATTAAAAAGAAAATTGAACCAGAGACACAATGACGGACAGAGAAGGAGAGGCAGAGCTGAGCAGGGAAAAGGCAGAGCTTAGTCGAGAGGGAGCAGGTTAGTGATGAAGGTTAAAGGCGTGAGTCTGAAAAGGATTAACGGATCCACCATAACACTCAAGAGGTTTAAATCACTGTCAAGTGCTGCCAACAAAAAGAAAAATCTCACGTCGTAGCGCCACCACTAAACTCAATGCCTCATTCAATTTCTTTTGAAAAGAGCATCATTATCTTTAAGCTGTATCTCATTATTAAGTTTCCAGCAAGCTTTCGAAATAAATTATGGATGAAGTAAAATCAGGGCAATAGAGCCTATTTTCCCTCCAAATCTTCAAAGCGTCTTCAACATTGCAGTCAACCGGCAGCGTACGGCTCGTCCAATAGAACTTCAGCAAAAGCAAGCTGTTTCAGTTTACTTTGCTGCTCGCCGGCACACTTCTCTCTCCCCTCATCTCCTTTCTGCTCCTTGCCTGTTGCCTTGGTAACTAGCAGAAGGATGTTGAGTGGAGGGGGGTATTGAAAGGATGAGAAACCAGGGGAAAGGAAGGAGGGGGGGGCAGGGGGTTGCGATGGGGTTTCTGGGTAAGGAACCTCAGCTGCTCTTCTTCCATTTCATTTCCACAATCACGTCTTCTTATTTCTCACTGTCAATGACTTCCTCCACTTTGCCTCGACTTCGCAGTCTTATCCGATTTCACCGCCCTCTTGTTCAACACTCACTGAAATTTAGCCTTGACACATATGGTGTGGTGTGTAGTTTTGACAGTTTGCAGAACTGTACAACATCATAATAAGCGGCGCGTCTATTGGCTGGACTTTAACAAAACTATATGTTGTCCATTATTAGAAGCAGCTTTGCACATCCAGAACATTATACATGATGGTTGAGAAGTCATTTTGCCCTTGTTGTTTTTTGTTTTTTTTTTCGTTTTCAAAATGAACCAGCGCGTTTCAATACAAAATACATTTGCACAGTGACTTCCTCAACACCCCGTATAGCGAAGCGGGGGTCGCAGGGGATGAATAGACGGTATATACAGTCGCATGGCAGAAACCCAATTGCTGCACTTGCTTTACGTGTGTGCAATGCGTTGGTGGTTTTTGCATAATCCCCAACGCTGGCTGGCGTGGTCACACAGGCAAAATATTATTCAAAAGGAACAACAAACAGCGTCTGCTGGGAGCAGAGGGTGTGAGCGTGCTGAAACCTGCTCATAGGAATCTAAATTTGAAGAAAGCGAATGCGCGGAGCAATGAATCGTGGTTACTTCTTGATTATTTATGGGAGTGAGAATCTGTGTTCAGTAATTTGTGTATGCAAAAACAAAAAAAAAATTCTATAACATAAGCAAGGATTAATTGCACAATTTGATTTGAAACTAATACAGTATTTATTCAGAAGGGTTTCTTGTCTCCCTCCAATGTAGATGTTAATTCAAGGCTCTCCTCTGACAAATGGGGGACTGGGTAGGCGGGGGTTTTACTGTATGGGTTAGGATAATCTCAAGCTATTTGAATGCATTAACAATGAAAAAAAAAACCTAATGCAAGAATCCTCCCTTGGCCCAGTCACAGATTACATGCAGTGGGTTTGCGTGTTGAAACTATTACATAATTCATTCTCTGTGATGAGATTTTCTTCCATTGCTGGTTTCCTTACTGCCCCCCTCGATGTCTCACATACTGTCCTGGCACCGGCAAGTTTGTCTTTTAATTTAAGGAGATGTCGTCGTCTCAGCCGCACTGGATTTTTTTTTTTTTGGGTGACTTTATAATCTTTTGATCCCAGTCTGGAGCAGATTCATTCTTCAACGCAATTTGATGTCTTTTTTTTTTTTTCCTGAAACCGGCGAGTGGAAATCGTTTGTAATCACCATCTAGTTGATTTTGTATTGCTTGTGATGAGACACAAAATGTTTTTGTGTTTTATGCCGCATAATTGGGAAGTACCTGCACCAAGTTTCTTAATACAGTCATGACTACATGCATTTGACTCAGCATGACTTAGATTTGTTCTTGGTTTTGCTGTTCGGTGCTTTCTACCGTCTTTATTACCGATTTGCTTTACTGTTTGTTGTATATGTTAAATTGCTCCATGTACAGCACTTTGTATGCAGCGATGGCTGTTTGAAAGTGCTCTATAAATACAGTTGAGTTGAGTTGAATTGAGATGACAAAGAACCCCTCCCAGCCACCCACCCCCATTTTTTTTTTTTTGCAGCCCCTTTACTTTTTGTCTTGGCAGCTCATCACAGGTGGAAAGACTGGCATAAAAAAATGCCCTCATATTTTTCCACTTTAGAGGTCATGAGTGGTCTGTCGTTTTGATGAGCCGCGCATGTCAACTGCGTGCCCTCACGCGCTGCAAAGGATTACCTCCGCCCTGTGAATCCACATCTGTGCCACACAAGACTGGCAACACGACTGTGATTGGTAGATTTCCCTTCACACTTCCAAATTCAGCCCAACTGTTATCTGACCTGGGTTCAGTGGACAGGGCCTTTTCCTCAATTCACATTTAACAAAGTAGCAATACAATTGTATTCATGTACAGCAGGATCGCTACTAAAGAAAAGTACTATATTTTCTTTGATAGTTTGATGTACTTTTTTTCCACTGTGTTATTCTCTTCCTGTGGGTAATGCATTTGCGGGAAATCAACAAACAGCAAAATTCAACATTTTTACATGAATTGTACAATGTTATAACTTAACAAGAGATTCCTTTGTTCGCAATCATATTATCATAGATCAACTGAGTGTTCCCAGGTCATGCAATATGTGTGCAGGCACTTGTTGGGGGGCAGAATTTCTCCCAAGCACCATCAAAAACACCAGGCATGCACCAGTCACACTCACGATGTGATTTCCTTGGCACCTTTTCCTTGGGTGGAGGACTTAGCTGCCCCAATTATCAGGGAAAGCACAAGGAGATCAACAGGAACAGCCAGACTATTTCACCCACAAACACAAAGGAAACTCAGTACCGCTTCACAATAAATGCTTAGTTAACACCAAATTCCACGCCACAGCCCCGTTTGCCTGATTAATTTTGTTCTCCAAATTCAATCGTTGTTAAATTTTCTCCCAGTTTATCACTGTGACAAAGTGCGGATGGGTGAGGGTGCTGAGACCAGGAGGCTCAAAGACACAGTATGCTTCCGCTCGCAGTCTAACCACAGATGTCAGCACATTCAGCCTTGCCGATCGCATTCTGATGTCAACTCTCACATTTCCCACGTTTGGGCAACGCTTTCTGCTACAGCCCTGGCAGAGTTGAATGAAGCTCCCTTGCTGGGCTCAGCTTCAGAGTCAGACCCTTTGAGGGGGAACGCTCAGTGCCACCATTAAGGTTTAATTAGTGTGACACGTGCAATGTCATGAGAATGTGATGTCCATCAGCCTTTCCTTCCCGCTTTATTTACTGACAAAACCATTTATTCGGAAGTCGTTTGTGTTGTGTGGCCTCAAATCTTTCCCTCCGCCTTGTCAACCTTTGCAGTCAGTAGTTAGGATAAGCGGTTCTGAATGAATGAATGAATGAATGAATGAATCCACACTACACTGGTGTACTGTTCACCCTCGGTATCGATTGATGACTGGTTTGACCGTTTTACCAAGGGTTTAATAAATCAAGTTATCAATAGCCGCAAAGACAGCTTGCAGAAATCAGTGAATGCGCTACCTCTTAGTTAATGACAAAAGTCCAGCAGCTTTTTTTTTCCTTCCTCTTTTGCTGTGGAGGGAGGGGAGGGGTGAGAAGTCACAGGGAGTGGAAAGGAGGGATGGAGGGGGACAAGAGAGGGTCAATGCGATCACTCCTGCTTCCATAGCCTTTTTGAGATGTTGATACGTGTACAGTATCCTAAAAAACCCCACAAACACACATGGTGGTAGTGGGTACTATTTAACATGAGTAGCCTGTCGGTCTGTTCCAAAAATAGATTACAATTGATGGGACACTGACTACTAAGATGAATTGAAAGAGAAGAAGAATATTTTTCTTTCTGTCTTTCTTTCCATATTTCTTCCTTTCTTTCATGTCCATCCATCCATCCATTATCTGATCCGTTTATCCTATCAACGGTCGCGGGTGTGCTGGAGCCTATCCGAGCAGGCGGGTTACAGCCTCAATTGGTTGCCAGCCAATTGCAGGGCACGCATAGACAAACAAACATTCGTGTTCACAATCACACCTCGGGGAAATATAAAGTGTTCAATTAACCTACCATGTATGTTTTTGGAATATGGGATGAAAATGGAGCATGCGGAGAAAACCCAAGCAGGCACAGGCAGAACATGTAAACTCCACACAGGAAGGCCACAAACCAAAGCGCAAAGTAAGGCAGACCTTCTAACCCAGGGCTGTCAAACTCATTTCACATGGTGGGCCACATACGGCCTCGGTAGATGTCAAGTGGGCCGGACCATTAAAATGATACCATACTTTGCTATAAATAACCAAAACAATGTCTTTCCTTTGTTTTGGTATAAAGAAGCACAAGAACATTAGGAAAATGTTGAAATTTAATGAACATATCTTTTACAAAATATTTCATGAAGCACCTTACATTTCCTTCGACAAATGTGCAATTTACTTTTATCATTCACATATATGCATTGCAAATGATCCCACTGATTGTACAAACATTAACAAGTAATTGGTATTGAAAAATATAGTAATGCACTTTAAGATTAAACGAGATTCATAAAGAAAGGAAGTTTTAAACCATTTACACGTGCATATAAAATCTAAATGTAATCTTACAAACTAAGGAGAGTGCTATTAAATGTGTAAATGTGAGAGTGCTATTGATAGCGTCTGCTGTCATGGGTCTGTCACAGTGACGGACTGAGGCTGCTGTTGTCTTCTTCTCTGATCAAAACAGTGTCCCCTTGCGGATACTCAATGAATTGCACCTTATTAAAAATATTAATTCTGTCTTTAATGCATTTTTTTCATTTTTAAATTATCCTGCGGGCCTAATTGAACCTCCTTGCGGGCCGGATCCGGCCCGCGGGCCGTATGTTTGACACCACTGTTCTAACCAATCACCCACCGTGCCGTCTCTTTTTTTTTCATGTATTTAAACTTAACTTTCTAAATGTACACTCAAGTTTTTGTTGAATTTTGCATGAAATAAAATCATCTGGTTTGGCGAGATGGTAGAAGACCCAAAAAGCAGAGAGGCAGGAGATGCAGGAGAGTAGAAAAGGAAGAAGAGTGCGCACGCTCACGCTGCACGTGTGCACCAGACGTCAATCACAACTTAATTTAGTTCAACTAAATTAAGTGTTGGTGCAACACTTACAAATTATAAGACAAAATTGCGCAAAGCAGGTTGACGAAGTGCATCAGTTGACGGAGCGCTGTGTCTGGCAGTCTCCCACTTTCAGCATCAGTCTACAGTAGGTTGAACATTAGTGTCATAATTAAGTGAGTTAAAAATATGTCTCGTGCCAACATTGACATATCTCACAACTAAATGGTGACTTAATTCAAATGCAAATAATCATCTTACATCAGCATATAGAGTATTTTTGGTGTTCTCACCTGCACGAAAAGACATGATGTGTCCACAACGGGCTCTTTGTAAACACACACTGTACCTGCTGTTCATCTGAAAAAGGTTACCAAATTGATCTGCTTGTGTCTGTCTACACAGCAAGTTAGCCCATCAGTGTGAGGCCGGTGTGTACTCATGAGGTTTTCAGAAAGAAAGCTTGAGGGAAACAGAAAATAATAACTTATCAATTCAGCATCATAAATTTGATAATAAAGGATTGCTTGGGCAGAGATGGTCAATTATTCACTCTCAAACTCAGTTTATGTCGTTTTTTTTTTTTTGTTTGTTTTTTTCCAATCCAAATTGAGAATTATTTGGAACCGTAATCAAAAGAAGGAAAACTAGAATCATTCAAATTCTAATTACCTCTGTTTTGTTTTCCGTCCGTTGCACCCCTGGTAGTGACACTCATAGTTCCAGTAAATACTGTGTTGGAATGCTACATAATGACATTAAATATGCCCATTGGTGATGCGAATGCCGTATTTCACGCGACAGTCTGGAGCAGTGATGTCCAAACTCGACTCTGGTCATTTGAATTCGGTGCGTTGCAGCAGGGAGAGATGGAAAACAGGCAGGGCAGCAGTCCTTGAGCATCGGAGCTGGTCGTGCCTGGACTAGAGTGCAACCAATGTTGAGAAATGAATAGAAATAGTATGAGGGAGGTAGATAACAACACCTGAGCTCCATCCATCCATCCATCTTCTACCACTTATCCGGGGTCAGGTCGCGGGGGCAGCAGCTTTAAGCAGTGAAGCCCAGACTTCCCTCTCCCCAGCCACTTCTTCCAGCTCTTCCCGGGAAATCCCGAGGCGTTCCCATGCTAGCTGGGAGACATAGTCTCTCCAGTGTGTCCTGGGTCGTCCCCGGGGTCTCCTCCCAGTGGGACATGCCCGGAACACCTCACTAGGGAGGCGTCCAGGAGGCTTTCCTAATCAGATGCCCGAGCCACCTCATTGGCTCCTGTCGACATGGAGGAGAAGCGGCTCTACTCTGAGACCCTCCGAGATGACCGAGCTTCTCACCTCATCTCTAAGCGAGAGCCCGGACACCCTGCGGAGAAAAAACATTTTGGCCGCTTGTATCCGGGATCTCGTTCTTTCGGTCATGACCGTGACCATAGATGAGGGTTGGAATGTAGATTGACCGGTAAATTGAGAGCTACGCCTTTTGTCTCAGCTCCTTCTTCACCACGACAGACCGATACGAAGTCCGCATCACAGCAGAGGCTGCACCGATCCGCCTGTTGATCTTTCGCTCCCTCCTGCCCTCACTCGTGAACAAGACCCCAATATACTGAGCTAGAGTTGAAAAAAAAAAAAGCGGCGAGCGGGAATTTTGATTGGCCGGTAAATTTAGAGTCACCAGCCAATGTGGCTGGTGACTCAAAAAAGTTCATTTAGAACCCTGCATGTATACACACACACACACACACACACACACACACGCACACACACACACACACACACACACACACACACACACACACACACACACACACACACAAATCATCTTTTCACTTGTATGCACACAGAGCCATAAATCCATGATTAATGTAATGAGGTCACGTTCGATGGGCTATTTAATGCTGTGCACTTTCAGTCACATGAATTAAATGGAGCCATTCATCATGTTGTTATTCATGAGATTCTCATTAAAATAAATGGTGGTGATTAGTGAGAGATGATCTTTAGTAGAAACGGACTCAAACCTCAAGACAGCGCTCAATCAGCAAAAATATCTTTGTCTGCGTGCAGTCTGTATTTAGACCGACAGTACGAGTAGAGTGAGGCAGCCAACGTTCACGCACAATCAGCGATACGCAAAAAGCTTGCTATCGACGTGCTATTTGCTTGGCCTTAGATCTGAAAAATAAATGAGAGATGAATGAAGGAAGAAAAGAACAAAGGGAATCATTTTGCTGGAGAGAACCCAAACACAAATATATTGTGGAAAAAGAGGCTGTTCTAAAAGAAAAGGGGGGAAAAAAATTGTTTTTTACATGTGGGCAGTTGATCAGCTGACTTTTCTCTTCGTGCCTGATTTACAGAGATGTCTTTGTCTTCAGTTGTCAATCTCTTTTGAAACCGCTAATCTCTTGTGAGAGATAATATTAATGATAACTCGAAATTGTCCCGAGGTGTGAGTGTGAGCTCGGATGGTCGTATGTCTATGTGTGCCCTGCGATTGGCTGGTTTGAGCCGCCTACTGCCCAAAGACAGCTGGGATAGGCTCCGGCACCCCCGGCGACCCTTGTGAGGATAAAGCAGTTTGGAAAATGGTTGGATGGGTAGAGATAATATTAACTGTTGATCTCACAATAGAAGGCAACTTCTAGAATTGGAAAGCAACAGAGTAGGGGGGTTCCACCTCCCGAGGGCCTAATAGTTGAGGACATGGTGAGGACATATCGTCTGAAGTTCATTTTGTGTTTAAATGTCAGGATGTCTGAATTTGGTGTCAGAAGTGGGATAGCTGAACATCTGTCGGTAAATCTGATGGGTGTCAGCGGGTGGCCACCGAGGTTTAGTTCGGTCTCCCCTATACCTCATTAAAAGTTCTAGAGATGAGAGGATGGAGGAGTTAGCATTTACCTACAGCGCAGAGATTAATTCCTACAATTAATATTGCATACAGTAAAATATGTATCAAGAAATCATGTATGAACCACACATTCTATACTAGCCTCATGTTCATCTTGTCAGTTTTACGATTTTCATTGCACAGCCCCTTTGCTGTGTTCTGTTTACTTTTGGCATGGTTAAACATATTCAGAACGGCACTGAACACAAACCTGAAGAAAAACAAACAAAGCGGATCTGAGTCATGGGAGTGCCCAAGCGCGGACATTTTGTGGCATTTTCTACCCTGCTGATGAACTGAATTTTTCTTCCCTGGTTCTCATCAGGATGAACAGTGGCCAAGAAGTGACAGCGTGTCGCTCTCCATCATGAACTTGGTGTTTTCCATTTTCTTTACCTATGTGATCTAGCACTTTTGCTCTCTTGCTGGTGAAGGGGATGCCTTCCCTGACCTTTATTTGGAGTTTTTTTCCCCCTTATTCTTATGCATGGGCCATTTCTTTCAGAGCTACTTGGTGTCTCAACCGCTTCGACAGAGCGGTTGGAGAGTAGGTCACAAGTCAGTCAAGATCTTCTTTGTTGACTAGAGTGCACCGCCTTCCTTTGCAAAGTCACTGTGGTTTACACACTTTCGTTAAGTGGTGCATTCATCTGCTAGAAATTAAAATACTAGAAATGGTGGCTGATTGCTTGACCTGTACCTACGTTTATGTTTAGTTTTTTTCCCCAACTATCATAATGCCACGAGGAATGTAGAAGAGACACAGTAAAACACTCGACTCGATCGCAACTGGAACTGCTTTGTTTGTTTTACGTTTCACTTTTCATCCGAGTAGCCTTCATCAGTTCTTGCAACAAAGCGTGGTTACGACGACACTAGCATGTTTCTTGTTATGTATGTCGGACGTACACAGCCTTTTGCAGTATTCTGTCGCCTGTTTACCCTTCTCGTTAAACTCCATACTCCCCAAACCTAGGAGCGTCTGATCTGTTGCTGCTCACCAGAGAGCAGAAGATCGTGGTTGGTCTCTGACCTGTCCATGTTAAAATACCGCAGGATTGTTGAGGGATTTACCATATTGGCCCGAATATAAGACGGCCCTGATTATAAGACGACCCCCTCTTTTTCAAGACTCCAGTTTGAAAAAAGACTTTTTGAACACCACATTAATTTTTATACAGAAAATAATGACAGTACATCTGAAACAAATGATTATAACAATATATTTAACAGAAAAAGCATGTTATTTTGCCTCATTCAAATCTTAATATCTGAACATTTCAATATGTAAACTAAAGTCCAATCACATTCGTAAATGAATGGCTTCTGGTTTTTGAAATGTAAATTACATCATAACTTCTCAGCTTGCCGGTTAACCTGGCCGATCTTCAACCCACTTTTCTCCAGATTGTCGCTACGTTTCTCCATTTTCTGTTATCTCTTTTATTATTTTCTTCACTTTTCTTTCTTGCCGCTATTTTTTATTTTTCTTCTTCGTGCTACCGCTATTTTTATTTTTATTCTTCGTGACAGGGGATCACTTTGGCCTGGGGAGTCAAGTTCAGCATTCGCTTCAATGATATCTGGCGCCATCTAGCGTCGTGAATGGGTATAATGTCTAGACCCCGAATATAAGACGACCCCCACTTATTATTTTCAATGCAAAAAACACCATCTTATATTCGGGCCAATACTTTATATAGCCTGGCACTATTTTTTCAATTGTTGATTTTGGTTCTGGGCACACGCGACGAAATCACTGCGCGGATGCAGCGGAAATGCTATTCATTTAAAACAAAAATAATAACGTGTGAGGGTTCTCTGAAAACGTTTACTAGATGTGAATGGGGCCTAACAGAGTCCGAAGGATGGCGCAACACAGGAAACAAACTAGACACCGTGTTCTGCATTCCATCAAATGCCCATAAAGGCGTTACTCATGGCAGGTCAAATAATGACCAAGCAGTGGATTATTTCCAGAGGTTTTCCATTTCCCTTTAGGTAAACTAAGATCCAAATGATTGATTATGCAACAATGAAAAATAAATCATTGATTTTTTTTCTTTGTTCCTTCTCTAGGATCCTGTTGACAGTGGTTGTGATCTTCCGCATCCTGATCGTGGCTATTGTAGGCGAGACGGTGTATGAGGACGAGCAGACCATGTTCATCTGTAACACCCTGCAGCCGGGTTGCAACCAGGCGTGTTATGACAAGGCCTTTCCTATCTCTCACATCCGCTACTGGGTATTCCAGATCATACTGGTGTGCACGCCCAGCCTTTGCTTCATTACCTACTCGGTCCACCAGTCGGCCAAACAGAGGGACCGACGCTACTCGTTTCTCTATCCCATAATGGACCGGGACTACGGTGGACGGGATGGAGCACGGAAGCTCCGCAACATTAACGGAATTTTGGTTCAGCACGGCGGTGACGGCGGCGGTGGGAAGGAAGAACCTGACTGCTTGGAAGTCAAGGAGATCCCCAACGCCCCGCGAGGCCTCACGCACGGGAAGAGCTCCAAAGTACGTCGACAAGAAGGGATCTCTCGTTTTTACATCATTCAAGTGGTGTTCCGAAATGCACTCGAGATTGGATTTTTGGCAGGCCAATACTTCCTCTATGGCTTTAGCGTGCCTGGGATTTTTGAATGTGACCGCTACCCGTGTCTGAAGGAGGTGGAGTGCTACGTATCGCGGCCCACGGAAAAAACGGTTTTCCTGGTCTTTATGTTCGCGGTGAGTGGCATTTGCGTGGTGCTCAACCTGGCCGAGCTCAACCATCTGGGTTGGCGCAAGATAAAAGCGGCCATCAGGGGCGTCCAGGCCCGCAGGAAATCCATTTGTGAGATCAGGAAGAAAGACATGGCGCATCTGTCCCAACCGCCCAACCTGGGGCGCACACAGTCCAGTGAGTCAGCCTATGTCTGATGGTGAAGAGTAGAGGAAGAGGAGTGGGATGAACGTGAGAGTGTGACAATGAAGTTATTATGATTTGAGTGCAATGAAGATACCGCAAAGGCTCAAACCGGATGAATCACTCTCTGTGATGACGGAACGACACCCAAGCAGCCACCTCGTTCACTTCAAGAGTTAAGTCAAGAAACGGAAGACTCAAGAGACACATAAAGACAGAAATCACGATGAACACATTTTAATCTCATTTTCGAGAGATATTCTAACTGCCATTTTCTACTACGAGCTCTCTCTGAACTGTGAGAGACAAATGCTCGCAGGGCTGGACAGGGAACAAGCAAATGAGGCTGCTTTGTGTTATTTGGGGACACTGGGGGAGATGATGGCAGTCTCTTGACGCATCCCATGGTGCTTTTCTGGACTATGTCCGCTTCACTGAAAAAAAACCAAAAAAAAAAAAAAACAAAAAACGGATGGATGGAACAGAGATGATGAGCGGCAACAGCAGAAAAACAAGGAACGGAAGACCTGTCAGAGGCACGATAGGAGAAAAGAGTTTGTGAGTGTGAGAGACTCGGAGGGGGACATGACGCTCTGGCAAAACGTGAAAGAGGGGAACAGAGGGTGCGTGGCTCCGTCGCTTCCTCCCGCGGCTGAAAATGAAGCCAAGCGAGAGGGAGCTGCTTCTGATTATCGTCATCCCCATCCAAGCCAAAGCCAAGAGAAGAATGATGGTGTTTATGTTTTGTCTCTTGGCAAAATATTATTCTAACACAAACACAGCTAGTACCGTGAGCACTTTTTTTTTTCACTCCTCTTTCCTATCTCTCGCTCGCTTTTACACCAGAGTTGGCAGCTATGTAGCGCCCAGGGGGGGCTTCGGATGACAGTAACGACCCTCGCTGCTCTCCTTCTACGTCGATGTTGGAGATGAACTCATGAACACGTGGACGTGGTGTTGTAAATGTTTGTCTCTCCCAAAGCACAAAGCAAACGTTCCTCCTCGCAGCGTTCCAGGGTGCTGAGGGTCGAGGGAGATCCCGTCCAGAAGGACGCGTGGGAAAAGGGAACAGAAGGAGGACAGAGGACTTCAAATGTATCCAAAATATCACAATGGGTTCTCATTTTCTTTTTAGAATGCAATGGTGCCATCAGTGAGAGACCGATTTATCGTTGAAAAGATGAAAAGAGTATATGAGTGATATTTATCCATTTAGAGTATATCCAAATAGATTTATTTATCTTTATGTGTGGGGCGTTTGTGGCATTGCTTTTTTTTTCCTACTGTATGAATTGTCTTTTTTTTTTTTTTTTTAATGTTTCATTTTATTTTTCTCAATCTTTTTCACTGATTAAACTGTTTAATCGGCACATGGAGAGAAGGGTTATGAGCTTTGTTTGTTTGTCCATCTTTTCGTGTTTTTTTTCCTACTGTATGAATTTTTTTTTTTTTGTTTCATTTTATTTTTCTCAATCTTTTTCACTGACTAAACTGTTTAATTGGCCCATGGAGGGAAGGGTTATGAGCTTTGTTTGTTTGTCCATCTTTTTGAGGATATGCACCTGATTTTGTTTGACCCAATGCTTTTACATGTTTTTTTGTTTTTTTTTTACAAACCTTGCTAATTTACATTTCAAACGCAACAATCAAATTTAACATGTTGTTTTTCCACAAAGAGCCTCGATTTGCGTTTTCAAAATCAGCTGCATGGGGTTCAAGCAACTAAAATGTTTACGTGAGGCAATTTTATTGAAGAATCAAGCTGTTGTATGGAGAGTTTTTTTTTTTTTTGTGCATTGAAACCCGTGAGCGGATTTCAGTATGCATGCAATGTAAAAGACAAGTCAGAGAGCACTCTGAAAGTATCAGAAAAAAAAAATTCAAAGTGTTGCACCTTGATTTATCAAGACAAGTGGGAGAGTGGTGGACTGAAGGAATTATTTCAGCATGCATGCAATGTAAAAGACAAGTCAGAGAGCGCTCTGAAAGTATCAGAAAAAAACAAAAATTCAAAGTGTTGCACCTTGATTTTTCAAGACAAGTGGGAGAGTGGTGGACTGAAGGAATTTTGGCTGTGAATTGCAGTTTATGGGGGTATATTGGTGTGTAGTGGGTAGTGATACTGCCGCACAGGCGAGAGATTCTGGAATCAAAATCTCATCTCGGGCTTCCTGTGCGGAATTTTACAATTGGGTGCTGCGGCTTCGAAAAAAAAAACAAAACAAAACATGCATTTGAGGTTAATTGAAAACAAATAAATGGATCACAGGTGTGAATGTGAGTGTGAGAGGCTGTGCCCTGTTATTGATTGGTGACTAGTCAGCTGGGATAGCAGTCTCGAAAAATTCTTGGTTCTCAGACAAACAGATACAGTTAACACACTGAGCCTATGAAATAAGACACAGTACAGGGATGCTTTGGTCCCCACTTTGAAAATGTCATTCTAATATACGGTATATTACAGTGGTGGAAAGACACAACATGTGATTCTGTACTTTGGACTGCTTCATCTGTCAGGAATAAGCTTCAAGAGGTTGTGCAAAGGATGATGCAAATATAGTTTTGCTGATTCTGCTGCAGAGACAAAGAAATGTCTCAACGCAGTGGCGATCTCAGTTGTAACCAGACAAACGAAAAAAAAAAATCCAGATTGCAGCTAAGAATAGCTGCGGCGTTGCATCAGCTTTAAACTTGAATGCTAGAACTTAGCTTCTGAGGATATTGCCAGAAGATTTCCGAATTAAGAGTAGCTGCGGCGTTGCATCAGCTTCAAACTTGAATACTAGAGCTTCTGAGGATATTGCCAGAAGATTTCCGAATTAGGTGTGGCCCACATAAACATGACTGTAATTGTTATGATTTTTGAATATTACTTCAAGAAAAATGTCAGGACACGCACAACACGAGGACGTACACAACATCGTAATAGCTACTTGGCACAAAAAAACACATGCCAAATATTTGAAAGGTGATGCTCTCCATGTTCTTCCAATCAAGCGACTGCAACATATTACGTTTTATTTATAATCAGACACGTCTGATGCACTGAAATATTTGAAGTGATTCGTTAGGGCTCCTAACAACATTTCCCCACTGGTGAGAACAGAAACCAAAATATAAAACACTGCCTTCAATTTGGCAACATCGTATCTCGGCCCTTCTCGATGATGTCATTTTACCCACAATGTTCAGTTTCCGGCGCCATATTTGAGGGCCTGCTCGCAAAACGGAAAACGCGAAAAGAAGCCTTATTCATTGTTAGTCTTACTGGTCATCGGCCTACTTATGTCTAGTTGAAAGTGAAAAAGCTCCCTATAAGGACACCTGTTCATTACATCGACACAATGGAACCAGTCTTTCGAAATCCATATGTAGAAAAACTGAAGTTGATTGGAGAAAAAGTCGACAGGGAAAAGCAGTCTCCTTGTTTAGAATCACTGCCGATATCAGAAAGAATATTTTCTTATCTCCAGTTGAGCGAATAGAGCAACCGTAACCCTAACCAAGTTTCTACTATTGAGCCTCCACTGTACTTGCATTAGATTTCAAGAGGGCTCTAATTCAAGACTGTTTGTAAAAGCCCCAACCTGAATCATTTAGGAAGATAAATGACTTCGCTGAATTGGAGCCAAAACCGTCGTGGTGGTCCTCGCCAACATTAACTTTGCAAATTGAATTGCTTTATTACTGCCTTCTGCTTCTGTATTCATATTGAAACATTAAATGCCAACATTGCGACTCTAAAGTATACAGGATTTCGTTTCCTCTTAAATCTGTGAGAATAGAAGCATACAGTACAGTACAGAGCCATGGAGCGGTTACTTGTCCATTCTTGTACTTCTGTGAGCCACCAGCAATAGTTGTCCTTAATCCAATGACTCATGAAAGTTATCTGAAGTCTTTTCTTGAAAATAACAAATGGTGAATTCAACAACCGTTGTCCAACATCCATTAAAGTCAAGACTGCGCGCTTAGCGCTAATAGAGTTAGCCTTGTAAATGTGTGTCATAACACAACAGGGCCTTCTCTTGTCAACAAGCGCACGCTCCAGTCTGTCTTGGAACGACAAAGGACAAAGGATGACACTAAAATCTCACTTCGCCACTCACTCACACTCTCATTATCTCTCCGATTCTTCCAGGTGATTATCCCCAGATTTAGACTCTTTCCAAGCATCTTGGATACTCCTCATTTGGGATTGATGTGTTGTGCTGGGCAGATACGCTGACAAGGACACTCCAGAATAGCTAAGAATAGAGTTGGAGTCTTGGCTTGCTCCTCAGTTCGAGCTCGCACTTGTAGTAAAAGGCTTATCACTGACCTTGAGCCTTAAAGCCAAGCCAATGTCCTGTACTATCTGCAGCTCCTTCTGCAGTCACTACCCAGAACTGCTCTCATCTCCGCAACGCAGGTCACTTCTGGCATCCGACTCTATTTTTAGAATATGATGGACACACACGTTGAACTTGGCGTGCAGCTGCCTAAGATTCTGTCATTGTGGGACGTAAAAGGACACCGGGGAAAAATGTGTGCTTTTTCAGTGGTCCACCACTACCCAAAGCAAATTTCTTCCAACATTCAACTACTCTCCACACACAGTCCGTTTTTCTATTTGTCAATGTGAAATTATGCAATTTTTATTTTGGGAGGGTTGTGGGGGTCTCATTTGCTTATCTTTTCGACGTGTGGGTTCATGTTGTTGTCTGTTGCTCTTAATGTGCACTAACATGTCAAAAAAGGAAAGTTTTTGTATGTTAAAGAACAAAAGATACAAATATTAACAAGAACGGAAAGCCTAAAAGACTCAAAGAAAATATGCTACGTTGCCTCCCTTGCCAAAGCGATATGCAACATTTGATTTAGATTTTTTTTTTAACTGCATGTGGAATGGATAGATTAAGCATGTTTCTGTTTCCTTCAACAATAACTTTTAAATATACACATATATATATAGATATATATCTATATATATATCTATATATATCTCTATCTATATCTATATCTATATATATCTATATATATATCTATATCTATATATATATCTATATATTTTTAAAATTATGAGAACATAAAATAAACTCCATAATGTTTCTGTGCGCAAGCTATTGCATCACAATGCCAAGTGTATATAAATGACCGAGGTGTTCAGACGGTACAGATACAATACCAACTCGGTGATTGTAGTTCAACAGACACCCAAAAGATTTGGATAACCCCAACATATTCAACTTTTGACCTTAGGATGCAGATGAAAATACCTTTAAATATATTGTACAAGAGGTTGGACTATATGAGTGAATAAGTCCAGCAAAACACAGGGTATTCACGACTATAGGTATGCAAACTAGACCAGAACATTCCAGGGTTCAGCTCCCAGTACAATGTCGAATTAAGATACAGTTTAAAAATATATATCATTTGTTGGACACAGTTTGGTTTTTTTTTCAGTGAAATGATTTTTGCAAAATGATGGTTTCAGTCCAACAGGCTCAGGAAAAAAAGTAGTTTTGAAACAAAAATCACTTTTATAGAAATAAAAGTCTAGTAAAAAAGGATTTTGGTCTACTGGTGCTACTGGGTTTTGACGTCACCAAAAAAAATTAACGTCACTGTAGGCCCAATCATTTGTTTTCCCGTTTACAAGTGCTAAGCAGGTGTCCTGAAAATCAAGCTCTTTGCCTTGACTGTTACAAAAAAACACAAATACTCCACCAATTTTTTAAAAACACCAACTCACAATCAGATTCCTCAGGAAATCAACACGTGTCATTAACAGAGAGGCGCACTCTGTTAACATGTTTATATCCTTTATGCCACTGCCAGAAGAAACCCATGAAGGCCATATTTCCACCAAGCAGTTCCCGTTTTTTTTTTCCATGATTCAAAAATTGGGAAGACATACCACGCCACTGTTTTGAGGTACTCCCATTTGACACATTGCAGCCTGAGAGAGTCGCAAGGAATAATTAGAATTGAATGGGAGGGATGGACTATTTCTCCCCCCCCCCCCCCAAAAAAAAAATATTTTAAAAACCCACACACCACACACCAGCCCAC
>NW_017842059.1:1648349-1658232 GCF_001891065.2 Hippocampus comes
TAAAACTGAGGTGGCTTCGTTATCTATTTTTTAAACAACATCAATTATGTTTGTATTTATATTTGTTAAAAAAAGTGCTGCACACCAAATTGACAACAAACATGCTGATATTTGTTACGTTTTTGTTTGGAAGTGTTCCAAATTTGATCTAATCATCGATGATTCATCGAGGCAACCACTGGCTAAGCGGTATTTATTTAGTCTTAACTTAGATTTGCATTTTGGAACTGGCTAAGAGAAAGTGAACTATATCGCATTAGCGAATTATCAGAACGGAATTTTCCCGCCATGATTGACAAACCCATCATTCAGGAAAAAAAGGACGTAAGGAACGGATATGAAATGGTACAGGACAAACACGTGAGTGTCACATTCAACCTTTTTAAACTATTTACAATATTCACACACATTTACAGGACAAAGCGTGTATATCTCTCTCTCTCTCTATATATAGAGAGAGATATATATATATATAGAGATATATATATAGATAGAGATATATATAGATATATATAATTTTTTTTCCGCAAGCTATTGCATCACAATGCCAAGTGTATATAAATGACCGAGGTGTTCAGACGGTACAGATACAATACCAACTCGGTGATTGTAGTTCAACAGACACCCAAAAGATTTGGATAACCCCAACATATTCAACTTTTGACCTTAGGATGCAGATGAAAATACCTTTAAATATATTGTACAAGAGGTTGGACTATATGAGTGAATAAGTCCAGCAAAACACAGGGTATTCACGACTATAGGTATGCAAACTAGACCAGAACATTCCAGGGTTCAGCTCCCAGTACAATGTCGAATTAAGATACAGTTTAAAAATATATATCATTTGTTGGACACAGTTTGGTTTTTTTTTCAGTGAAATGATTTTTGCAAAATGATGGTTTCAGTCCAACAGGCTCAGGAAAAAAAGTAGTTTTGAAACAAAAATCACTTTTATAGAAATAAAAGTCTAGTAAAAAAGGATTTTGGTCTACTGGTGCTACTGGGTTTTGACGTCACCAAAAAAAATTAACGTCACTGTAGGCCCAATCATTTGTTTTCCCGTTTACAAGTGCTAAGCAGGTGTCCTGAAAATCAAGCTCTTTGCCTTGACTGTTACAAAAAAACACAAATACTCCACCAATTTTTTAAAAACACCAACTCACAATCAGATTCCTCAGGAAATCAGCACGTGTCATTAACAGAGAGGCGCACTCTGTTAACATGTTTATATCCTTTATGCCACTGCCAGAAGAAACCCATGAAGGCCATATTTCCACCAAGCAGTTCCCGTTTTTTTTTTCCATGATTCAAAAATTGGGAAGACATACCACGCCACTGTTTTGAGGTACTCCCATTTGACACATTGCAGCCTGAGAGAGTCGCAAGGAATAATTAGAATTGAATGGGAGGGATGGACTATTTGGCCCCCCCCCCCCCACCAAAAAAATATTTATACAGCCACACTGCCAGAACGACGGCCACAAATTCCTAGTTGTCCTCCATATGATGCCCTTTGTTTTACAAGATACACTGGCAGCTTATCGTTAGTCACATTGCTGTTTTGTAACTCGTTTCACTTCCAAATTGTACGGTGACGAACACAACTGAACTGCACTGTTTGGTGGAAAAGTGGCTTAGGGAATTATATTGCCAGTCTTCAGGGTTGTCAGCCCACGAGCCCCGCTCAGACATCCAAGGGCTTTTGACTTTGATACAAACGTAATAAAGCCATAGTTGAAGGGGAAGTAAAAAAAAAATAACTTCGGAGCGCTAAAGACGAATCACTTTTATTGAATATTTTATTAAGAGAGGTTAGGGGAAGAAAAGGGAAATGAAAACTCTGTGCTGGAGTTTCAGATGGAGGCCAGATTAGCTGGGTTTCACCTCTCACTGATCAGTAATCTATGAGACTGACAAGAGCGATGACTTGATCTAATTACAGTGAGCGGAAGATTCCGGCACCGTGGATTTGATTGAGGACCCCCGTGCCACAGTCACTCAGGCTCAGGAACTCGATTGTGACCTGCCGTCCTTTCAATTTCAGGACGTTCATTTCTAGAAGAAACAAATCCAAGTAGGGAAATGAAAAACATTTTATACTGCCCCAGGCTCCAAGTCCAATACTATACTTGGACCACCCTTGCCTCATGACTATGCACGCATACACACTGTGGGAGCAGCTTCCCTTACAGTGAGGGGTACGAAAACCGCACCTTTAGCCAATATTTGGCATCCCGCAAGTCATCAATATTTAATAGGATATAATAGATGACAAAAACAAATCTAGCCCTTGAGATGTAAGCATAGTTTTTGTAACCATTATGTGCGACACATGTACATAAATTAAAAAGATTACATTTTTTTTTTTTTTTTTTTTTTAAATGTGATCATGAATCCGACATACAAAACACATTCTTGGGGTGTTGGTGAAAATCTCTTGAACTGCAGATTCTGAAGTGTACTGTCCGTGAAGAACCTTAAAGGTTTACTGTATATTTCTGACTGGTGTTCTGTATGTAAAGACTGAAATAAACCTTGAATGTTACATCATGCAAGATGCGCCGCCTGATTTATGACTTGTGTGTATCTCTGTTCTTCATTCTAATGCATGTACGTGTGTACACGCCTATGTGTCTTTCAGAGACGATACCATACCCATATATTTTTCATGCAGCCCTTGTATTGATGCCTGTAAATGCAGTGATGATTTCAAGCTGAGCAATGTAAAGCAAAGAGCTTCTGCGCGTCATATTTCAGATAGTTCGAAACTGAATAGGCGATACTAAAACCTTTCAGCAGGATTAAATGCCTTCCACCATGGCACTGATGAGACTAGAGGAAATCTACCCTGCGTGTTTGATGTCCCCCCCACCCCCAACACAGTGTACTAGTGTGCTACTGTATATATGCAAAACTCCATGAGAGCTCCTGAAATATTTACATGCGTGCACTGTATGCATTGTATTTCATTTACTGCGCTATAGTATGTTTAATGGCGAGTCCAACACCAAGCCACCATTTTTTTTTTCCAAGGTCACATGATGACTGCGCCGGACTGGGATTGAAGGCTCGTTGCCACGGCGATAAACCAGCCGGTAATATCTCTAAGCACAGGCAGGATTAATCTGCTGACAGATGGCTGGCTGCTCAGCGTCACTTCCTGAAAAAACACAAAACGACACACGTACACACTAACGGACGAGTCATTTTCAACATCACCTTCCTCATATCCTGTATTTCACGATTACTGTCACCTTTCAGTCTCCAGTCAAGCAATGTGCAACAGTCCGTAAGGGGCGGTATATCTTCTGATGGCACCCTGTCATCATTAGCGGCATTATTTTGGGACTCATCAGCGTCATCCTCTCTTTTCTCATTCATTACCACCATCCGAAGCACCTTGGTCATGACTAAAAACTGCCCTGGCTGGATAAAACTTACTGTATATAAGATCTGAACATCATCCCCGTAAACACAGCTCAATTGGAATTGCCCCCCAAATTACGAAATTTGTGTCAATCAACATTTTCTGGAAAAAAATGTCTCAAAGGGTAGACAAATTACACAGGTCAACCAACAGTTTTGCATTCAAATTTTTGGTTTTTGGGCATCTTCAGGCAAAGAGATGAAATGTGATGGATGAAAGCAAAGCACGCATCAAGTGGACAAAAGGTGAGACTGTATTTGTCTTGACGTGAAGCATTTTTTTTGCGGTTTTGTGACAGAGGCCAAATGTGCATCACCAATGTTAAGGGTAAGAATTTTTTATGTTTTTTTTTGCAAGTTTGAAATGTGTCCAATTATTATCATGTTCTTTCCCATAATATGTTCTATGCGACCCCAGGATAGGGTACACATGGCATTCTGATTAAATTTTTTTTTGTGGGATATGATTTCAGCAACAAATTCCATTGCTTTTCATCCGTCTCAGGCGACGGCCATTTGGCAACTTGCTGTGCATTCAATATGACATCACAGGTGCTCAGGGCTCAGGTAATGACCAATCAGGGCTCACCTGTTTTCTTTTTGGTCATGTGACGTTCGCACATCTATTTAAGTGCTTCTGTGATTTTGTGTTCATGTTTAGCCTTAGTGTGGTCCCAGAAATACTAAAAATACTGAATTTTTTCATTCAGTATTTATGTGACTTTTTTTTTTGTTTCCATTTTCCTTGTTGTAGTTTTCATTTTTTTTCGTGTCCTGTGATTTTTTTGTTTTTGTTTTTTTTTTTTTGTGGAGAAAAGCTTATTGTTCCACTCCGTTGGTTCCTTCCTTCATCCGTAGCTCCGACCATTCCTGACAAACATTGGTTTGGTTTCATTTGTCGTTTCAGCCTTGTTGCTTTTAAAATCCCCATACAATATTAACTACCACTTTATGCAAAACTATAATGTGTATGTGGGTGTAAATGAATACCGTATCAAAATGCATGTTATTCTAAATCGCAATGCGGGTATTTTTCTGCAAAAATGTTGAGAATATAAGCAGATACGTTTTCATAATTCATAGTCCAGTTCTATTTCTTTGCGAAGTTTGCTTGTTTTCTCTTTGCTTTTGGATAGGATTCCTCCAACTGCTTTGATTTCTTTCCACAATCCAAAAACATGCTGCGGATTTTACACTGTCCGGAAGTGGAATGTGAGCATGTCCGGTTGTCTACGTGTCCTCTACGATAGATTGGTGAATAGTCCAGCATGTACCATGCCTCGTGCCCTAAATCAGGGGTCCCCAACTTTTTTTGCCCCACGGACCAGTTTAAGTCAGACAATATTTTCAGGGACCGGCATTTAAGGTGTGGCGGATTAATACAACAAAATAATATGGTATGAGCTGCATGAAAACTGTGGTGTTTTCGAAATATAATAATAAACACAAGGAGCGTCTAATCTGGTCGCAACACTCTTATCGCTCTGGTAATGTTTAATGCCTTCAAAATACGATACAACGCAAATTCAAAGTGCATGAAAATGACGACTCACCACAGCCTCGAGCTTGATTTTCTGCAATCAGACAGTCCCATCTCGGGGTAATAGGAGACAATGACACCTCAAGTGTGTGGTTTATGTCCAGTCTACTTCGTAATTTTGTTTTAGTCGCTGTTGCTGCAGAAACTCCCCACCTCACACAGGTAGGATGTCGGAAATAGCAACAGTGCTATTGTGGCGATCTCAGAGTATTCAGCCATAACTTTGATCCAGTTGTTACTTTCGAACGTACTTTTAAGGCCGCCGTCATTTGCGATCTCCAAGCAGCTTTTTTACTCATTTTGCGGGCTTCAGCACTTTGTTTTTGAGCGTCATCGGTCACGTGACCGAGAAGTGTGCCCCTGCTCTAAGTGATAGGGTCCAGATTACCCACCGTACTTATAAGGACAAGCTGGAAAAAAAAAAAAATTCGGACGTAATTCACGGAGCTTGTAAATGACAAAATTCATATTAAATTGTGCAACTCTCTCTTATGTGGACAGAGACTACACAATTGTGTATCTGATATGTATTGACAAAAATTATTGTGCACTCACTGGCCACATTTTTAGGACCAGTTGCATGACTAAATAAGATTCATATACATATAATTTATAGATAGTGTTTGTATTTACATAACTCAACCTGGCAGTCACTATCATACCAAAGATGCTGTAACAATAAAAGCTGAACAATGAAGCTGGACCATAAGTCAAAATATATTCTTTATGGTTTAGTGTATAAATTATTCAGCATCAGTTTGAAATGTTCTTATTTTTTGCATCGTTTCTTACTTGTCGCATAATATGCAGTTCATTGCATAAAGCCATGCCTCTAAATATGTGACATGTTAATTATCTGTTGTGTGGCAGCAATATTTACAACAATAATGGGGGAGTGGGTGTCTCCACAAACAGGCTAATGAGCAGAGAATTGGAGGGATAAATATAAAGTGTGCAGCTCAGATCTCCATTTATTGTTGTTTTCTTTCATGGTGTAAATCTGTGCATGCCTTTCAGAATAACCTTAATGTAAAAAACCAAAAAAACAAAAAACAAAACCCTTTCATATCAGACAAATAATTTTTTTTTCTGAGTGAGATGATACTCGTGGATGAATGCCGTGCTGAATAGACAATTTAGGAAATATTAACAAGGTACTTATATCCTCTGTTGATGACGCAAAATAATTGAAACAGCGCAATGTGCAATGTTATTAAAAATATGAATCATGCTGTGAAATGAAGACCTCTGTATCACTCAAAACTGATCAAATTTGTCAGAGTAAGATTATGTACATATATGGAAAAAGAAAAACCAACCACAAGCACAGTAAGCAATAAAAGAATTGTTACCCTCGATCATATTCCTCATGCGCATGTTGTCGGTATTTGAAATAGTGATAATGACCCGAAGTGAGAGAATAATGAAACACAAACAGCTTTTCACTACATTTTTTAAATTTAAAGCATGTTTGGTTACGTTTGTCCATTTTTTTTTTCTTGTGTCTCAAATGATCCACTGGCTCTCAAAATGCTGCTGAACATGATGTGACAGGGCCGTGGGCAAAGTAAGGATGCAAGCAAGTCATTACCATATACATGAGCTAATATGTGACATTGCATGTGAGAGCAAGAAGAGAATCCGTTAAGACTAAGTACAAATAAAGAGCACAGAAGTGGTGGGTTGTTGGCGATGCTCGGCGGGAAGCCGAAGGAGTTGGGAAGTCGTAACTAGAGGAGATGGCTTTTGGGATAGGGGTGGGGGGGGGGTATATTACTGGTTTGGGTGAATATTGACACATAAGGGGATGTTTGACAAGAGTTTGGAAGTGTTTATTGCATAAGCCATTCATGCTTATGTTCTCATCTTTGTTGTTCTTTATCTCATGTCATGATTGTGATACTATCTTTCTGGGGATTTATGTTATATACTGTATTGAGACGCCTTGGCTGTAGAGTACTTTGACAATAATGCATGTTTGTTGAAAATTTCAAATAAAAAAATGAATACCAAAGGAAGGCTTGAGGAGGATGAAGACACGGATGAATCATTTTTAGCAGGATCGAGAGACAGATGCTAACACTAAAGATGAAACCACTGGCCAACAAATGCAAAGGAGGAGGAAGTGGAGGCGGGTGGAACAAGGAAAACCCGAAAGGTGGATTGCAAGCATGGCAATAGAATGAAAGCAGTCCAAGATCACGAAGTGATTTTTCTGCCTTACAATGAAGGTAGTTTAAGAATAATTCATTCAGTGTTTCAACATTATTACAATCACGGCTTTATAGAAAAGTCAATATTAAAGGACTGGGTACATCCGGATTGGCTGGCAGCCATTTGCAGGGTTTAGAGAGGAAAAATAAGCATTCATACTCACATTTACATCTATCGACAATTTAGAGTCTTCAATTAACCAAACGTTGATAGTCCAGCGCGTCGACCTCACAGTGCAGAGGTACCGGGTTCAATGCCAGCATGTTCTCCCTGTGCCTGCATGGCCTTTCTCTGGGTACTCCGGTTTCCTCCCACATTCCAAAAATATACATGGCAGGCTGATTGAACACTTTAAATTGTCCCTCGGTGTGAGTGTGAGCGCGGATGGTTGTTCATCTCTATGTGCACCGCGATTGGCTGGCAACCAGTTCAGGGTGTCCCCTCACCTACTGGCTCCAGCACCCCCCTGCAACCCTTGTAAGGGTAAAGCGGATCGGAAAATGGATGGATGGATGGATTCAGTTAACCAAACGTTGCTATTTTTTAAATTTGGGTGAAAGCCGGAGTACTCGGTTAAACATAACGCAAACATGGAGATGACATGTGAGCCGCTCCAAGGAATTCACCCGCTTCCATATTTGAAAATAAGAGCCTCCTAACGGTGATTCCAACACGCTGCTATGCCTAAACCAGTTTACCGCTCATAAATACAGACTTTCAGACAGACAAGCAGTGCTGAGGACAAGTGGTTTAGAAACAACGGGGGTAAACGTGCTGGCCGTTCTGCCTGGCTGAGTCTCTTCTGTCTTCGGGGAGAACAGCTGAGGAGGAGGAGAGAAAGAAGGAGAAGAAGGGAGAAAAGGAGGGGGGAATACAGACAAAGAAAAGAAAACAACGGACAGGCTGTAACGGGAATTTGGGAGGTCAAAGGGGCGAGAAATCAGGAGTGAAAGATGACGAGGTTCTTCATCGAGGATGACGAAGTGGCTGTCAAGCTGTTAAGTCCAAAGTGGCCTTCGGAGAGTCGAGAGGTACAGTGAAGAGATACAAACGGATGGCGGCTGTGGAGGGAGCATCGCCAAAGTAGAACTAAATGGGAAAGACAGAAAAATAAGGAGGCATGGTAGTCAAATGATATTTCAAAGGCAAGCATAAGAGGCAATGTATGACAGAGAGGCTTTCGGGAGAGGAGCAGAGAAAGAGCGAGAAAAGAGTAAAAGAAGGAGAAGGGGAGGAGATCGTGCGAGAGTGATTGTGAGATGGCGAGGCAGTAGCTCAGGGCAGGGTGAGAGGAAGTGATGCGTACACTGAGAGGAAGGAGCAGATCTCGGCGGCACGCGCCAATCAAACACCAGCCTTCCTCTCGTTGACCGCCAGCACAAGCACACTTTGTTACCAGCATGCGCATTATGAATCAGCCGAGGGTAACCTCCAACACACATCCGTAACATGGACACACACGTGCAGGTCACTTGGCAGCCACTCCGCGGTATGACACTGAGTCCATGTCTGGTCTCATCTGGGAGCGCCATTGAAACACAACCGCTGTCACTGGAGCCTTGCACGCATGACATTTTACACAACTCTGAAGTGAGAAGTACACACGGGACTTACGAGTTTCACATGAACTTTATATCACACACCAAGAGTCACAACAACCGGTTTTGACAGGAGGGCTGAGACGAATCCTCGAGTAATTCGGGTGGCCGCTTATTTATGTGTACGCTGTCAAGAAGAAGCCAAAGTGGAGCAGAGGGTTATTTATTGTGTTTGTGTTACCGGAGAGCCTGGGGAAACCCCAAACAAGTGGCAGGGAAAACATGAAAACTGCAGGTAGGAAGGCCTGAGGAATAAAAACTGTTCATTGACTTCGCCTGAATTGGTCAAGGAGAAATATTTGATAATGTCAGGGTTCTTACTGGACCATACATGCCTCATTGGGGGAGCCTGTCAACAAAGAAATAAAGGCATCCATTTTCTAATTCGCTTTTCCTCATGAAGGCTGTGGGAATGATGGAGCCTATCCCAGCCGTCTCCGAGCAGTAGGCGGGGGACACCCTGAATCGGTTGCCAGACAATCGCAGGGCACACAGAGACGAACAACCATCCGCGCTCACACTCACACCTAGGGACAATCTAGAGTGTTCCATTCACCTACCATGCACATTTTTGAGGGAATGTGGGAAGACATCAGAGTACCCTGAGAAAACCCACGCAGGCACGGGGAGAACATGCACACCCCACACAGGAAGGCCGTAGCCCGTGATCGAACCACGGATCTCCGCTCTGTGAGTTGGACGCGGTAACCAGTCGGCCATTGAGCTGCCGAATGCTTTTTTTTTTTTAAATCAAAAACATATAGGTATGCATCTTTTTAATCAGAGAGAGTAAGGAATAAAATATTTTAATTTGAAATGAAACAAGCGAACAAAACGCTGGACAGGCAAACCTAATTAGTGTCCAGGAACACAAATGTGAACATAGGAATTTGCCACAGCCCGTCATTTATAAGCATCGCATAAACGGTGGCACATGGAAACTTTGTGACTGTCATCCTGATATGTATGATTATCTAGACCAGGGGTGTCAAACATACGGCCCGCGGGCCGGATCCGGCCCGCAAAGGAGTTTAATCCGGCCCGCGAGATGATTATGTAAAGCATGGTGTCAAACATACGGCCCGCGGGCCGGAACCGGCCC
>NW_017842059.1:1658332-1661255 GCF_001891065.2 Hippocampus comes
AATCTCGTTTAATCTTAAAATGCATTACTATATTTTTCAACACCAATTACTTGTTAATGTTTGTACAATCAGTGGGATCATTTGCAATGCATATATGTGAATGATAAAAGTAAATTGCACATTTGTCGAAGGAAATGTAAGGTGCTTCATGAAATATTTTGTAAAAGATATGTTCATTAAATTTCAACATTTTCCTAATGTTCTTGTGCTTCTTTATACCAAAACAAAGGAAAGACATTGTTTTGGTTATTTATAGCAAAGTATGGTATCATTTTAATGGTCCGGCCCACTTGACATCTACCGAGGCCGTATGTGGCCCACCATGTGAAATGAGTTTGACACCCCTGATCTAGACAGATTTGCAATTCATACACGTGTGATAAATTCCTGCTTTTCTTATTTAATCCAGCAGTATAACCTTAATGTTGCTAAACGGACGTCATATGGCTCTTTGTGATATATGACATAAATATCGCATATTCAACCTGACATGCCCTTTAAAGCAGCTTCTTTCTAAATGTCTCCAAGTGGCTGGTAAAGTACATACAGTAATGCTAACATCATGAACACACGAACTGCAACTACTTATTCTGGATTATTAAAAAAAAAAAAAAAAAAAAACGATCCAAGCATCTTTTAAACAATTGATATCAACCAGAAGAACGAGGGCTCTTTGCACTTCCTTCTCTATCCTCAAACAACTCGGTTTTGAAATGTGTCTCAATGAATTATTGAAAAGGACTGTCAGAGCGTGTTCTTGGTTTTGTCTGCAAAGTCACCTCATCTCAGATTGAACATTGCCACATTGATGGGTAATGGTCAAAAAGGACATCATAAATGGTAGAAATTATGGTTAAAAACTTCTTTTTCAACCTTGGATGGAAAAATGTAGAATGAACTCCCCTCAGTGTAATGGAGGTGACCATTTCGAGGAGATCAATATTTGTTAACTTAAAGGGACAGTGTGAAGAAATGTTTGATTTTTCAATGTTCATTGATTTTAAAAATGCACTACTGATTTCAAACATATGCACAAAAATGTTTTAGGACGTAATTGTACCATATTTTCTGCACTATAAGGTGCACCTAAATGCATTTTTTCAAAAGCGCCTAATAATCCGATGCGCCTTATACATGGACCAATATTCGGATTTCTTGGACGCAGTACTTTAAATGTTCTTTAAAGCGCTTTGTTACAGCTGCAGCAGTTGTGAAAGCTCTATATCAATATAGCTGTATCGTATTGTATTGTACTCCTGTAGAGTAACTCCATCTAGTGGATGCATCGGTTCGACGGAGCCTCTGCCGTGGAGGTTAAAACACACCGACTCAGCATGTCATTTAGTTATGACACGCCCGCTTGGCCATCACTGGCTGCAGATGATCACGTTCCATTGCTTGTCCAATCAGTGCTGTGGGAAATTTAGTTTGCTCAATAGTCAACGTGTGACTGTTGTGATTGTAACTTGTGTGATTTAAAAAAAAAAAATGTTTTAACACATGCTATGTCGAGCAAAAAAAGAAAGTGGTCGGACGAATGTGAACAACACGGATTCACGTGCATCACAGAACGTGATGGGACTCAGCGTCCTATATCTGCATGATTTGACATGCCAAGTTGAGAAACTCTAGTCTCATACCGGCAAAACTGAAGGAACACTTCTTGAACTAGATTTTTATTTTTCAGTAATGAAGGGTTCGATGAATGTGCATATAAAGTGGTTGGGTTCGGTACCTCTAATAAGGTTAAGAACCACTGCTCTATATGAATAAAGCTGTATTGTATTTTACTGTATTCGCTTTAGTGTAGTTCCATCTAGTGGATGCATAACACAACCACAGCCACTATTGTCGCTTCTATTCTATGCGCCTTATAATGCGGTGCGCCCTATATATGAAAAGAGTTTTAAAATAGGCTATTTATCGAAGGTGCTCCTGGTACTCCGAAGCTCCTTATAGTGCGGAAAATGCGGTACATTTTTTTTTTAGATAATTATAGGTCTAGTAACCGCTAATTATATTACAATGGGTCATGCCCTACCTTACGGGAGGCTGACATATTTCGCCCAAAATATTCTGCTATAGATACCCGAAGGAGACAAATTACCTGATAACAAATTGTCTGGATCAATGACTACTGCGTGTGTAACAAATACAAGGCACTTACTTTGCCACTTGAGGGAATACTAGAAGTCGTTTGTGATGACATTTTGCTGAAGTAATTGGTGGTTGGCTTGCGAAGTTTGATCTCTCTGAGGCACCGTAGTGCCGGTGCTCCAAAATGCACACGTTTTGAACATTCTATTAGTTCACCACTAGATGGCAAGTGCATTTTACACACTGTATCTTTAAATTGGTCTTTTATTTAAAATGGAGCCTTGGATCCTTTACTATGAGCTAATGAGAGTCAATTAGTTTGCTGCAAATAGCAAAGGAAATTATTTCCGGTACTAATTATGAAAATCCAATGCCAAATATTTTAATGCAGGGTAAATCTATGCATTGAGGGCAGGAGAGGTAGGACACCACCAGAAGGCAGGTGACAGTTCTCTCTCTCTCTCTCTCTCTCTCTCTCTCTCTCTCTCTCTCTCTCTCTCTCTCTCTCTCTCTCTCTCTCTCTCTCTCTTGCTCTCTTTATTTCGCATGTGTGTGACTGTCTGACTTATGGCATATGCCATTTTTTAGTTGATCTTTGGGGGAGAAATTATTGTGCTCCATAAATTTTGACAAGTGGGTGCAGATGATCAGGAAAATGAATCCGAGTACCACTGTTGACCAATTCAAGTTTGTGGGCTATTAACAGTCTATGTCAGTCGTGAAGTTTTCATAATGAGTTACAAAATGAATGTTGGATGACAAATACAAAAAACGTTAGTAGCGCTTGTATTAGAATGAAAAGAGGAGTGCTATAACCCCCCCCCCC
>NW_017842059.1:1661640-1667289 GCF_001891065.2 Hippocampus comes
CCTCCCACACCCCCCCCCCCCCGCCCCCCCACCACACACACACACACACACGCACATGCACACACACAAAATTCCACGACTATATTTATGGAAATCTAAGTTTGAACTGTTGGCATTGCAGTTCTTGCATAAACTCACAGTGAAATCTCAAATGGGCTTCCTAGATAGGGTGCCTGCGTTTCTTTCCAGATTACAAAGGGACATGGGGACAGTGGATATTGGACAGGTACTGTGCTTGCCGCTCCTGGACAGTCTCTGGATGCTCTGGTGCCGTATAGTGACAAGCACACATATACAAGCCTCCCCACAGGCATATATTGTATATATCTGTGTACTCGTGCCGCCATTCAACACCATCTCTTTTTATTCACATGTTTCCAGTTCCAATCACAGCCTCTCCACGAACACATATCACACAAATCTACAAAGTACGACGCATCTCTTTCCTTATGTAATCCCCCAACTAGAGCTCATTAACAAGGCTTTAAAGCTCCAATCCGTCACTTTAACTCCAATCCCTGCCACTTTGTTTTGGGTACACTGACGATGACGCTCACAAGCTTGTAGCATTCACCAGGCCAGGAAAGTTGCTGTCACTTTTTCCGTTCAGCATCGACCAAACCGACACGAGAATGTTCGTTGGTTTTCTGTCAGGCCAATCGTTTTTCTGTACATTGCGCCTTCTTTAGGTTCCGAGGATGAGACAAATCCAGCTGATTTCGAGCAAGCGTCAGGGTAACACTTGGGATTGCTCTTATAGACAACCATTCACACGCACATGATTATTACTGACCTAAGTTTCGAGCCTTTTTATTTTCTTTTGACTTTTTTACTCCCAGTTTTATCCCCCATTTTTACTGTTATGATGAATCTATTTTTAATTTCACATTGTTCATGTTCTGTAAAACTGTATTCTTGATTTATCTTTGTTTATGTACAGTATATTGTTCTGTACTATGTTGTTATTAAAATAAAAATAATAAAATAAAAGGTTCTTTGCTTTGTGTCAAGGATTATGGTTGACATTTGTCCTTTCCTTTTGCAAGGGTTGGTCATATGTAACCTATGCTAAAAGTGGGTCGAAGCTTGCCTCGAGGCCCTATTCTAAAGCATTTCTAGAAGTTGAACAACCTTTCCTACACAAGTGCTTCAGTCCTCCGAATGATGTCGCTCAAATAGAAAAGGACTGTTTCGAAGCAAAAAAACAGAATTAGAAAAGGCCCATTGTGTATTTAGTTTTGCCATGAATTCGAAAAAGGCGGCCCTGTAGTCGAGTGGTTAGCGAGTTAACCTCACAAGACAGAGGTACCGGGTTCGATTCCAGCTCCGGCCTTCCTGTGTGGAGTTTGCATGTTCTTCCCGTGCTTGCGTGGGTTTTCTCCAGGTCCTCCGTTTTCCTCCCACATTCCAAAAACATGCATGGCAGGCTGATTGAACACTCCAAATGGTCCCTAGGTGTGAGTGTGAGCGCGGATGGTTGTTCGTCTCTGTGTGCCCTGCGATTGGCTGATAACCGGTTCAGGGTGTACCCCGCCTACTGCCCGAAGACGGCTGGGATAGGCTCCAGCACCCCCACGACCCTTGTGAGGATAAAGCGGATCGGAAAATGGATGGATGAATGGATGAATTCGATACATTCTTATCCATTTAATATCAAGAGTCTGGCATTCCACTGAATAATAAACATCATGTTTGGCCATGTGACCCGAAATCTAAAATCTCCTGCCTTGGTTCTGTGTGTGTATTTTCGCGGGATTACTGCTTCACAGTTTTGTTACTTGGTTTTTTTTTTTTTTTTTTTTTTTTTTTTTTTTTTTTTATAAATTTTTTTCTAGAAGTTGAACAACCTTTCCTACACAAGTGCTTCAGTCCTCCGAATGATGTCGCTCAAATAGAAAAGGACTGTTTCGAAGCAAAAAAACAGAATTAGAAAAGGCCCATTGTGTATTTAGTTTTGCCATGAATTCGAAAAAGGCGGCCCTGTAGTCGAGTGGTTAGCGAGTTAACCTCACAAGACAGAGGTACCGGGTTCGATTCCAGCTCCGGCCTTCCTGTGTGGAGTTTGCATGTTCTTCCCGTGCTTGCGTGGGTTTTCTCCAGGTCCTCCGTTTTCCTCCCACATTCCAAAAACATGCATGGCAGGCTGATTGAACACTCCAAATGGTCCCTAGGTGTGAGTGTGAGCGCGGTTGGTTGTTCGTCTCTGTGTGCCCTGCGATTGGCTGATAACCGGTTCAGGGTGTACCCCGCCTACTGCCCGAAGACGGCTGGGATAGGCTCCAGCACCCCCACGACCCTTGTGAGGATAAAGCGGATCGGAAAATGGATGGATGAATGGATGAATTCGATACATTCTTATCCATTTAATATCAAGAGTCTGGCATTCCACTGAATAATAAACATCATGTTTGGCCATGTGACCCGAAATCTAAAATCTCCTGCCTTGGTTCTGTGTGTGTATTTTCGCGGGATTACTGCTTCACAGTTTTGTTACTTGGTTTTTTTTTTTTTTTTTTTTTTTTTTTTTTTTTTTTTGATGAAATGTTAGAGTTGTCCGGATCAATTCATTACATAGGCTAGACACACTAGTAGTGCATCCTTAGATATTCATATACTGAATATAACGTAGAGTAGTTTCGTCACAGGTTCCTTTCAAGCTCTTCTGTTTATTGCATTTTTCCCCCCGCCCCTGCCATAACTGCCATCGTGTAATATTTACCATTCTTATACCTACCTACCCAAAACATCTACGCATATGTGTAAATATGCTGACAATTTAGTGTCAGCACCATGTCATTTCCGCTGAGTGAGACAAGGATGCTCATGATCGACCCATACTTCACATTTGGGAAATGAGTTATGAAAACAACAAAGCCCCTGCAGGTGACTTTAGGTGACACCAAATTGTTTCAAATGTGGTCCAAAAACTCATTTTTGCTGTATGACTAGCTTTCTCTAGAAAGAAGCTGTGCGTGTGAGCAGTAATTTCACATAGAATGTTGCTATAATCCACATGTCCATTAATAATTCTTCCCCTTTAGGGTGATGGAGTGAAAAGGCATGGAGATGGACAGATGAGTCAGTTGCCTTTTCAGAAGGTAAATGAGAATGTCAGAAAGAAGTGCAAAACGCATAAATGACACATGAGGGTTTGGTCAGATCGCTGAGATTGCACGAAACAACCAAGAGATATTTCATAAATGAAACTGTTTCCACACAATGTGTGACAGTTAAAACAGTGGACCTGGTGTTTGACCCCTGAAAGTCAAATTCAATCCAACCATTTTCTGTCGATGCTCTCATTTGGATGCAGGACAGTTTTGCACCACTGCACCTTATACGACTTCAAAAATAAACCTTTTGATAAATTAATAACCCTCTGATCTAAACCGCTTTATTATTTTAGTCATGATACATTTTATTTCCATACAACTCTTGCTTGCATTGGATCCGATCATAATGTTGTGGCTGTTTGGCGGGCACCGCTTTCTCTGCTTATAAGTGGGACACGTATTTACTGATGCATGTGCACAGATTGCCTGATAGGTGCAAATCAAATAATGTTTGGGCCGTATGAGGTTTGGGGAGTCTTTCCACAGTCTCCAGCTACTGAGAGATTGAAAATGAATTGTTCACTGTGGTTGTGCGCGCCCGTTGGCTTGGCTGACAGAAAAAAAAGGAAAAAAAACTGGGACAGATTTCTGACAGAATTACATTTTCCCTCATAAATTAGTGCACATAATGAATACTGAGTTTTCTAAATATAACTTGTGATGACTTTGTTATCTACATCTATCCTCTCTTGTGGTATTATAAAGAAATGAGTAAGATTAAAATCTAATAGGCCCACGTTTTCATCAGAAAAGAGGTCGAGGTTTAATTCCTAAAAAGTATATTGAATATTATTTTAGCCGTTGTAGCATTATGTACAGTTTGAAGATTAACGCTGTTCATGTATATTTGCAAATAGAAAACTTTGCTTCAATAATGATTCAATTAAAATGATTCCAACATTTGAGTTGAATAAAATTTGTACTTGTGTTTGAATAGTTAAATGCAAATGTTTTGTATTTAAAAAATAAATAACAATGAAATTTACTCAGCCAATGTACTGTGGTGGATTATTTTCTTTTTAATGTAAGACGTTGTAATACCGCTTCTCCTCCACATCGGGAGGAGCCAGATGAGGTGGCTCGGGAATCTGATTAGGATGCCTCCCGGACGCCTCCCTGGTGAGGTGTTCCGGGCATTTCCCACTGGCAGGAGACCCCGGGGACGACCCATGACACGCTGGAGAGACTATTTCACCCAGCTGGCCTGGGAACGCCTCGGAATCCTCCGGGAAGAGCTGGAAGAAGTGGCTGGGGAGAGGGAAGTCTGGGCTTCCCTGCTAAACCTGCTGCCCCCGCGACCCAACCCAATAAGTGGTAGAAAATGGATGGATGGATGGACGTTGTAATATTATTGGCAATGGAAAAATGAAGAATGTTGCCCTGTAGTAGACAAGTGACAGGACAAGCACAAAGCTCACCACAAAAGAGAGAAGTACATATAGATTTTCAGAATAATCAGAGATGAATTATTTCATGTATGGGAAATTGAAAACCACAAGCAGTCATCTAATTTTTACAAGATCACAGAAGAAAAAAAATTGCCTGAGAGCAAAATGATGTGTCTCAGGCTTGGAAGGACTGCGCGAGGTGAGTAAACATAGTGAAGCCAGTGATGCGAGTGGCGGGGTCGAAAAATTGATGGCTGCACTATCTGCTTCCATTGAACTCCATGACATGAAAAACATCACTGAGCACTTATTAATTATGACTCCCGTTAATTAGCTTTCAGCCCATACGTCAAAATCAAGTATGACGTGCCCTCGCCGATGGCACGCATGGGTGGAGCAACAGGAGAAAGGAGGGTGGGGTGGTGAGAAAGACGAGCTCTGATCCCATCCTGAATTCACAAGCAAAGTGTGACTTTTTCTGTTTTCTCGGGTGTTTCACACTAAGACGTTTTAATTTGTGTTTAATTGTGTGAAGCGCGTCAAGAAAGCGTCGAAGTGAAGCGTGAAGTCAATGAATGAGGTTGAGCTGCGTGGAGGGATGGCAGTACAGACGGGGGGGAAGGGTGAAAGAGGAAAGTGAGGAGACACACTGTATTGGCCCGAATATAGGACGGCCCTGATTATAAGATGACCCCCTCTTTTTCAAGACTCAAGTTTGAAAAAAGACTTTTTGAACACCAAATAAATTTTTATACAGAAAATAATGACAGTACATCTGAAACAAATGATTATAACAATATATTTGAGAGAAAAAGCATGTTATTTTGCCTCATTCAAATCTAAAGTGCAATCACATTCGTAAATGAATGGCTTCTGTTTTTTGAAATGTAAATTACATCATAACTTCTCCTCAGCTGCCGGTTAACCTGGCAAATCTTCGACCCACTTTTCTCTAGATTGTCGCTACGTTTCTCCATTTTCTGTTATCTCTTCTATTATTTTCTTCTCTTTTCTTTCTTACCGCTATTTTTTATTTTTCTTCTTCGTGCCACCGTTATTTTTATTTTTTTTGCTTCATGACAGGGGTTCACTTTGGCCTGGGGAGTCAAGTTCAGCATTCGCTTCAATGATATCTGGCGCCATCTAGC
>NW_017842059.1:1677111-1688310 GCF_001891065.2 Hippocampus comes
GCAGGGGTTCACTTTGGCCTGGGGAGTCAAGTTCAGCATTCGCTTCAATGATATCTGGCGCCATCTAGCGTCGTGAATGGGTATAATGTCTTGACCCCGAATATAAGACGACCCACGTCTTCTTTCAATGCAAAAAACACCGTCTTATATTCGGGCCAATACGGTAAATGAGGGTAATTCAGAAGGAATGACAAGCCGAGGGAGGCTGACTTGGTTGACTGGTTAGCGTGTTGGCCTCACAGTGCAGGGGTGCAAGGTTCGATTCCGGCTACGGCCTTCCTGTGTGGAGTTTGCATGTTCTCACCCTTGTGGCTGCATGGGTTTTCTACGGGTGCTCCGGTTCCCTTCCACATTCCAAAAAACATGCATGGCAGCTAAATGGAACACTCTAAATGAGGGTTGCCCAAACTTTTTGGACCGAAGATCGACTTTTCGATCAACCAACTTACCGCGATGGACCAGTTACCGTGCACGCGCACGCACTTACACACGCACGCCATGATGAGCAACAGCCTGACACGGAGGTATGCAACGCACTTTTGCAGCCTGTTAACTATCGTAGCTCACAAGTACCGTTTTAGATAGATTAGATTCCTGTTCTTTGCCCGTGCCCTCGGTGAATTTTACACGAAACAAACTCTGAATGAGAATAATGATAACGATAAACGTTATTGCGCAACAGATGAGGGTAATTCAGAGGGAATGATAAGCCGAGGGGGGGGGTGACTTGGTTTACTGGTTAGCGTGTCGGCCTCACAGTGCAGGGGTGCAAGGTTCGATTCCGGCTACGGCCTTCCTGTGTGGAGTTTGCATGTTCTCACCCTTGTGGCTGGCTGGGGTTTCTAATGCAACACTGTGTAAAAATTCCAAGCATCTTTTGCCATTGAAAATTAAAAAAGTTTTTTTTTTTCAGGTATATAGAATTTTTAAAGGAAGAAATTATTTACCTCATAATTAGTGTTATTAATTTTATTCATGAAAATTAAATGATTTTATACAGATTTTTTTTCAAAAACATACTTTTAATGAGAATATTCAATAATTTCTTTTGAGAAATGTAAAGTTTCAATTATTAACTGCTGTATCTTTATTAACTAAAATTTAATTTTGTTTCATTAAACGACTTAAATTCATAGAATTTATTTTTAATTACATTTTGATTTAAAGTATTTATTATTTGAAAAAATCTATAATTTAATCTTTTTACATTGCGAGTTGGTAGGACGGTTTACAGGGGCGGATGGAAATTACTGACTCGCTGTGGCGACACCTGAATAGGGACGTGCCGAAAGGAGAAGAAGAAGGAGATAGTCGCACAAGTCAAACATTGAAATTAGTAACCAAGTAACAAATGACCAGTAGTTCTCTTATCGACAATCACAATCTTTCTTTTTTTATTTATTTATTTATTTTCCCATTAAAATCTTCTAGATTTTAATGGGAAAATAAATCTTCTAGATTTTAATGGGAAGCAGCAGTTCCCCTAAATGGCAGGAATGGCAGGAGAAACACACACCAACTCAAGTAGATCAGATGAAGTGTCAACGTTTTCATAAAGATCCATTTGCGTCCCTTTACTGATGCCCGAATATAAGATCAAATTGAGTGGAAAAGACATCATGAAGCTTCGTCTTAATTTGGCTTCAAAGTGACTTTCTAAGTGGCATCAAAATAGACCAACTATTTTTAAGCGCATTGATGTGGAACTTTGCAGCTATCTTGGCAAACAGGAATCAATGCACCTTTATTCACACAGTCGATGTGCAGTGAGGATTAGATTCCTATTCTTTGCCCGTGCCCTCGGTGAATTGTACACGAAACAAACTCTGAATGAGAATAATGATAACGATAAAAGTTATTGCGCAACAGCTCTGATCACAAGATGCAATTGCAGACTGCCGAGCGCTAACAACTTCCGGTGACGCAGGTCACGCGACACCGTAGGTTAAAGATTGACCTTAAATACTTTTTGTGAAAATGAGACTGATAGGATGATTAGGGTGCAGTGTACATTAACACAAAAAATATATTACTGTACTAACATTCACAAAGACACACAAATGGTTGTTTGTTTGTTTTTCTCCTCTACACCCCTCACGATCGATATGAGACCAGTCCGCAATCTACGGGTCCATCGTGATCGACGTAATGGGCACCCCTGCTCTAAATTGTCCCTCGGTGTGAATGTGAATATTCATGGTTGTTCGTCTGTGTGTGCCCTGCGATTGGCAGGAAACCAGTTCAAGATGTCCCCCACCTACTTCCCGAAGATGGCTGGGAAAGGTTCCAGCACGTCCTGCGATGGACTTATACGAAATATTCCATTTATAGTCGCACAAGTCAAACATTGAAATTATTAACCAAGTAACAAATGACCACTAGTTCTCTTATCGACAATCACAATCTTTCTTTTTTTATTCATTTATTTATTTTCCCATTAAAATCTAAAAGATCAGCAGCAGTTCCCCGAAATGGCAGGAATGGCAGGAGAAACACACACCAACTCAAGTAGATCAGATGAAGTGTCAACGTTTTCATAAAGATCCATTTGCGTGCCTTTACTGATGCCCGAATATAAGATCAAATTGAGTGGAAAAGACATCATGAAGCTTCGTCTTAATTTGGCTTCAAAGTGACTTTCTAAGTGGCATCAAAATAGACCAACTATTTTTAAGCGCATTGATGTGGAACTTTGCAGCTATCTTGGCAAACAGGAATCAATGCACCTTTATTCACACAGTCGATGTGCAGTGACTGGTTGCAGCTTTTCAAAATCAGCATCTTCATTTGGTTTACAGATATTTTTGTGGAAAAAAACTTCTGTTCAGTCATTTTCACATTCTTGTTCTTTTCAGCCATCTGATGACATTTCTAATGTTTGCCCAATATACTGTATGTTAACACTCAAAGGTGTTTTTGGGGGCTAAACTCCAAGTCCACATCCTGATGGTACCTCTTCGTGCGCCGCTGCGCTGGGGGCTCCATGCCGGTGGCTTTTGGCCAAAAGGCGGCGCTTCGCCACAAAACACTATAAAAATACTCACTGAAAAGTTGTTGGTGTCTTTCTCTGTGTGATTGTTGTTTAGTATGAAACTAACCTGTTTTCATGTAGTTGTGTGGACCTGCTTCGAAAGGGTATTGTGTGGATCATTGTTCCATGAGCACATTGTAAACATTTCTGAGAGCCTTGGAAAGATGTCAGACGAATGAAACGTTTAGATATGCCTTTCATACTATGAATGTCTTGTTCAAATTATGATTGGATGGTGATAGTTATGTTTTCTATGCCCCACGTACAGCGTAGCCCTGAGGTGGAATGCACCAGACCCACCGAACAAGATCAGTCACGTGTTTATTGTATTTTGATGTTCTCTTTACCTGTCAGGCTCTGTGAAAAGAAGATTACTGCCTACTTCAACATGTGTAGCAAAAAAAATAAAAAATGAAAGTGATGAAATGCTTGAAATGAGGGACAGTGAGATCAGGGAGAATGCGAAAGAAGTCAGGGCCTTTGGTGAGTTTTGGCATTGACTTGGATTTTTTTTTTTTTTTTAATACTTGGTCACATCAACAACTGACATTTGCTTTCACACCGCCAACTGACAGAAAGCTCTCTTGTAACTGACAATTGCAACAGCTCCAATGCGGATCACAGGCGCAAAGCAGATATTCTTATGTGCAGCCCACTAGTCGGTGCATGCGGCCGAATGTGGAGAATCACTCATTCAGGTATGCACTTAGGGCCCGCCCCTATTTGAGTCATGGGTTCACACTGGCCACCCCAACGAAAAATTTGAGGCTGCAGCACTTCTTTTGGCCACGGCCTATGCTCATGTCAAAGGGAAGATGGTCCTTGAGACGTGTTTTCCTCACCTGGATGCTCTGTGCCCAGCCTCGCTACAGTATTATTTTTTTAACTCGTATGCGTGTGAGTGTGTCTGTGTCTTGGATAACTGCAGAATCATTTCTGAATCCTGCAGTGTGCACAGGTCAGTGTCATTCTGGCCAAGTGGTAGGAGGGGTTGATTTGAAATCGTGTAAAGCGCTTTGAGGGGCATTTAATGAATCAAAAGTGCTATACAAATTACATTTATTTGTGAGTGAGTGAGTGAGTGAGTGAGTGAGTGAGTGAGTGAGTGAGTGAGTGAGTGAGTGAGTGAGTGAGTGAGTGAGTGAGTGAGTGAGTGAGTGAGTGAGTAATTGATGGCACTGCATCTGTGCGGGCTTTGTTGCCATTCAAAAATAACATTATGGCGTCATTTGTCAATTCTGTCAAGACTGCAAGCTGAATGGAAAACAACGGAGCTGCCGAGTGTGTTGCTGTGCTGTGATTCAAAATATATTCCCCCAACAAGGCATCTCATTTAAAAGCAGTAAAATGCAAATTTCTGCTCTGTTACAGTGGAAAGCAGTTGAGCAGCTTGAAGCAATACCTCATGTGGCCAATGAGCATCTGAGACCATGTAGGGTAGTGTCTAACTTAATGAGAACGGCCAGATTCACGGGTTTCTTAGGAGGCATGAAAATGCTTTGCTATTGTGTGCGTGTGTGTGTGTGTCTGTGTGTGTGTGTGTGTGTGTGTGTGTGTGTGTGTGTGTGTGTGCGCGCGCGCGTGTGCGTGTGCTTTTTTTAACAATGTGTAATGGAGAGGATTTTGAGTTCGGAGTTTGTTTTGATATTCTTGGTTGATTTATGCATAGATGGTGTGTATAATACATTTAAAAAAAAAAAAAGAATATAATGGAGAGGATTTTGAGTTCGGGGTTTGTTTTGATATTCCTGGTTGATTTATCCATAGATGGCGTGTATAATACATTGAGAAAAAAAAATTGAATACTGAGTGTTGTTGAAGCCAATCCAAAAATTTGAATCAGTAGAGGTTGGCTCATTTCCATTAGACTCCAGTTGTGTGTCTGTGACAGGAGGAAGTCAAGGCCGTAATCAGCTTATCACGTGAAAGAGCAAAGGTTCCTGATTTAGTAGGTGAGGCGGAGGGCGGGTGGGGTTTACACGAGGAGACAGAAAAGATTTGGTAGGTTACATCACAACAGTCACTGTCTACCGTTGACTGGATTTTTTCAAATGAACAGTTTTTTTTTCATGAATTGTTGAAATTTAACACATTTTAGAGCTATTACAGCAATGGCTTACACTGCCTTAATTATAGTTGACAAAAAAGGCGGTGGGGAATAGACCAGCCGTGTTTTTAAGGAGACTCTTGAGGTTTTAGCATTTTGAACAAGAGTGAAAAATTTCCAAATGAATCAAGTTTTTAAAATTAAAATTAGAGGAAAAAAGTCACATTCGCTAAGAAATCAATCAATCAATAAGACGGGATGCATTCATGAACATTATTGTATTATTATTAATCATATTCCCCATAAAATAAATAAATCTTTAAGATCTACTATGTTTGGGATGGCACATTACAATTCAGCGCGTTAAAATTAGACCTAAGAAAAAAATGTATGAAATAAAAGCAGCTACCATAATAGAGCAATATTATTGTTCAGTCTGTCAGGAAACAATAGCTAGAAAAAAGTGCATTATCAATGTGCTAAAAAAAAATAAAAGTCACATTTTGTAAATAATGGGAAAAAAAGGATGACAGCTTATTTGACCAGTGAACAAAAAAATGTAACACATGAATGACACAGTCATGCTGCCCTTCTCAGCCAAAAGAAGCCACAGTGGCGTGATGGACTGAGAATTGCTCTGTACCATGATTGATGATACCAAGAAGAAGAGAAGTATGAACATGTTCATTTATTCATGATTTGCAGCTGGATCATGAATTTGCTGTCATCTTGCCATTTTCTCCACCTTTTCTATTTTGGGCTTGTTGGAAAGCTTGGATGTATTTCTGCAATGGCGCGACTCAGTAGTGCTGACAATGAGGACAAGAGGGTGGATTAGGAAAAGAAAAATGTCAATGGAAGTCATCATGAAAGCTTAATTTTTCAATGTGACATCTGAGTTACATGTGCTTTTACAGAAGTAGGTTGTTCAATATTGTTGACGAAGGGAAAACCAGGCTTTGGGAATAAAAATGAGAGCGAACCAATGAAATAAAGACTTACATAGCTGATGATGCAAATGAAAGAGGATCTTTAACACTTTCATGCAACTAGTAACCTGATAACTTGACAAGCTGTCCACTGTAGTAACCGCTGTCCCTGAAAGGGGTAATAATCAAGACTCATCATGTGAAATGCTACTACAGTAACATGAACAAATACTTCTTGGACTGCTGCGCATGTGTAAACCAATGTGGTGGTTGCTGTTGCCGTTTCCGAACGAAACAGTAGAGGTCGCTGTGGCATGCTGAGGTTGGATTATTAGACTTTTGCGGAAGGCTTGCTTTCCTTGTAGTGAACCTCATTGCGAGCCAAGAGCAGAGAAAAAGATTTCGTACAATGGAACACGGGGACTTTTCGTCGTATGGGGAGCAGAAAAGTGGGAATGGCTTTCATGCATGAACATTTTTTCACACTAGGGGGTATTTTCGCCCATGTAGGTTTCGTTGTAGAGGAGTTTCACTGTATAGACATTCGCGAAAGGCTCTCATATATAACCTCCTGAAACATTCTGCTCTCTTTCACTTATGTCAACAGGAGCATTTCACCAGTGCATGTTCATGTAATGCCGAATGAAGTTATGTTATTATGTTATGAGGCATCTCGAAAGAGCCTCCAAACTTTTAGCAGGAATCAACTCCAGTAAGCCAGCGTATTCCATCCATCCATCCATTTTCCGATCCGCTTATCCTCTCAAGGGTCGCGGGCAGTGCTGGAGCCTATCCCAGGTGTCTTTGGGCAGTAGGCGGGGGACACCCTGAACCGGTTGCCAGCCAATCGCAGGGCACACAGAGACGAACAACCATCTGCGCTCACACTCACACCAGGGGACAATTTAGAGTGTTCAATAGCCTGCCATGCGTGTTTTTGGAATGTGGGAGGAAACCGGAGTACCCGGAGAAAACCCACACAGGCCCGGGGAGAACATGCAAACTCCACACAGGGAGGCCGGAGCTGGAATTGTAAGGTCGATGCGCTAACCACTGGACCACCGGGCCGCCCTAAACCAGCGTATTGTTTTTGCAACTGGTTCTCCAACGTGAATGCTTCCAACATCTCATCATGATGATAATAAGTGTGCATGTGAAAATCTGTCCCTCGTGGTCCCGTGGATGAAAGAAGGTCTCCCATGACACTTTAAGTCAAGCAGAAAAGGTTTGCATTGGTTTACAACTTGCGTATGATGTATCATCGCTTGCATAGGAAAAAAAGCCTTTTATTTCTGTTGAATTATTCATCTGCAGCTATGCACTTGACACTTTGGAAAGCCCTCTCCAGTCTAATGGGAATCTTCGTACAGTGTGTACAGTTTTTTTGTTTTTCAGGGTGAAACAGACCTTAGAAGAGGACCATAATTTACATGTTGCTTTCGCATGGGTAACACGAGTGTGTTCAAAGAATTTGGTACAGCGGGCAATAGTGTAACCCCGACCTTTAAACTCCACACAAGCAATCTGGAGCTTTTGCCATATAGTCACACTTGAGAAAGTTGTCCTCCCACTGACAATGGCGTGATGTGTGCAGTCCCTGAATATCTGAATGTGCACAAGCTTGGTCTTCCAAGAGAAAAGATGATATCCGAATTAGTTCAATCCTCTGAGAATTGATGCGATTCGTGGCCAATGTGATGTTCTGAATGACTTCATCCTGAAAAATAAGAGTGCTGTTGTATCATTTTGGAAAGGAGGGGTTGGCCCAAAGTGCTGTTTGCCTCGACGGTAAGGAAATCTGCCAATGGAAATGAGCGCAGATGTGTGGAAAAGAGTGATAACAACTATGCAGGCGTTTGAAGAGCTGAACATGCAAAGGTGCGAAATGTGAGAAAAGATAAGGTGACACACATCAGTCATCACATTAACAGTTCGGCAGTGGAAGGCACACTTCGTTGCTGGAAATTAGTTAGCAGTGTTGCCATAGTCACCTCGAATAAATTGCGTCGTTACTTTACAGATTACTTACTTTTAAAAAAAATCACTTTTGAAAAGTAGCTTATGTTTGAGTGCAAGTGCCCCTAGTAGCTTAATTCAGCCAATAGCGACAACACTGAATGACATAAAAAAATGACACCCAATGTTTGTCACCTATTTCATTTTAGAAAAATGTTCATTTTATCAAAAATGAAATAAAGACAACCTTTGTGACTAAACATAATTCCAGTAATCCCTCATTTTCTGCAGTTAATGGGAAGCAGAACCCCCCCGCGAGGTGAAAAACCGCGAAGTAGGATTTACCCCTCGCTAAGAATTTTCGTTTTGTGTATGTGGGTACCAGCATGTTGAAAATTTATAAAGAGTTTTATTACATATTTGAGACAGGGCAGGACGGTGGTCAACTAGTTAACGCGTCAGCCTCAGGGTGCGGAGGGGCAGGGTTTGATTCCGGTCTTACTGTGTGGAGTTTGCATGTTCTCCCCGGGCCTGCGTGGGTTTTCTCCGGGTACTCGGGTTTCCTCCCACATCCCAAAAACATGCATGTCAGGCTGATTGAACACTCTCAATTGTCCCTAGGTGTGAGTGTGAGCGCGGATGGTTGTTCGTCTCTGTGTGCCCTGCGATTGCCTGGCAACCAGTTCAGGGTTTCCCCCGCCTACTGCCCGAAGACAGCTGGGATAGGCTCCAGCACCCTGCCGTGACCCTTGTGAGGATAAACGGATCAGAACATGGATGGATGGACGGAAAAATACAGCCATATCGGCAGGCATGTTGTGGAAAGATGCGTTGTTTCATGTTGATGCACGAACTCCCCACAGAAAGGTGGGAGCCGGAATAGGAACCCCACACCTCTGCATTCTGAGGCCAACATGCTCAACAATCAACTGTCGTACTGCAGCTGTATTTTTTTTTCATTTTTATTTTTTTGTTTAATAATTTTTTTTCAGAATACAGTATTTTGTAAAAACCCACGAAGCACCATTGTATTGTACGTTGTTGCTGTCTCATGAAAAACATTTCTATTTTTGTCATTTAAAAAACATTTTTACATTAATGGGATGTCCGAAACGGATGATATTCATTTCCCACACAAGAGCTGTAATATACCTATTTCTAGTGATTAGTCGTGTCGATTGTGCTGAAGAGTGCCGTTGCAATTGCCATGACCCTTGTGAGAATAAACGGATCAGAACATGGATGGATGGATGGAAAAATACAGCCATATCGGCAGGCATATTGTGGAAAGATGCGTTGTTTCATGTTGATGCATGAACTCCACACAGAAAGGTGGGAGCTGGAATAGGAACCCCACACCTCTGCATTCTGAGGCCGACATGCACAACAATCAACTGTCGTACTGCGGCTGTATTTTGTTTTTCATTTTAATTTTTTTGTTTCATTATTTTTTTTCGGAATACAGTATTTTGGAAAAACCCACGAAGCACCGTTGTATTGTACATTGTTGCTGTCTCGTGAAAAACATTTCTATTTTTGTCATTTAAAAAACATTTTTACATTAATGGGATGTCCGAAACGGATGATATTCATTTCCCACACAAGAGCTGTAATATACCTATTTCTAGTGATTAGTCGTGTCGATTGTGCTGAAGAGTGCCGTTGCAATTTTCACATTGTCAATTCGTGTTCTATCACAGTGGTTGTCCTTGTCTTTCAGTGACGCGGCCGGTCCACTAATGGCTTTCCTGCCCTCACGACAGAGATTCACAAACTCCACATGACCTTATGGGAGCAAACCAAACTGACAACAAAGAAACTCTGACAGCCAGCAATGATCTTGAGAATGGTGCATGTGCATGTGTCTGAAAGCATAAGAGCTGTGTACTGTACTTATTTGTGTGTGTGTGTGTGTGTGTGTGTGTGTGTGTGCGTGTGTGTGTATTTTATCAAAAATGAAATAAAGACAACCTTTGTGACTAAACATAATTCCAGTAATCCCTCATTTTCTGCAGTTAATGGGAAGCAGAACCCCCCCGCGAGGTGAAAAACCGCGAAGTAGGATTTACCCCTCGCTAAGAATTTTCGTTTTGTGTATGTGGGTACCAGCATGTTGAAAATTTATAAAGAGTTTTATTACATATTTGAGACAGGGCAGGACGGTGGTCAACTAGTTAACGCGTCAGCCTCAGGGTGCGGAGGGGCAGGGTTTGATTCCGGTCTTACTGTGTGGAGTTTGCATGTTCTCCCCGGGCCTGCGTGGGTTTTCTCCGGGTACTCGGGTTTCCTCCCACATCCCAAAAACATGCATGTCAGGCTGATTGAACACTCTCAATTGTCCCTAGGTGTGAGTGTGAGCGCGGATGGTTGTTCGTCTCTGTGTGCCCTGCGATTGCCTGGCAACCAGTTCAGGGTTTCCCCCGCCTACTGCCCGAAGACAGCTGGGATAGGCTCCAGCACCCTGCCGTGACCCTTGTGAGGATAAACGGATCAGAACATGGATGGATGGACGGAAAAATACAGCCATATCGGCAGGCATGTTGTGGAAAGATGCGTTGTTTCATGTTGATGCACGAACTCCCCACAGAAAGGTGGGAGCCGGAATAGGAACCCCACACCTCTGCATTCTGAGGCCAACATGCTCAACAATCAACTGTCGTACTGCAGCTGTATTTTTTTTTCATTTTTATTTTTTTGTTTAATAATTTTTTTTCAGAATACAGTATTTTGTAAAAACCCACGAAGCACCATTGTATTGTACGTTGTTGCTGTCTCATGAAAAACATTTCTATTTTTGTCATTTAAAAAACATTTTTACATTAATGGGATGTCCGAAACGGATGATATTCATTTCCCACACAAGAGCTGTAATATACCTATTTCTAGTGATTAGTCGTGTCGATTGTGCTGAAGAGTGCCGTTGCAATTTTCACATTGTCAATTCGTGTTCTATCACAGTGGTTGTCCTTGTCTTTCAGTATGACGCTAGTGGCCCAGCGTGGCCGGTCCACTAATGGCTTTCCTGCCCTCACGACAGAGATTCACAAACTCCACATGACCTTATGGGAGCAAACCAAACTGACAACAAAGAAACTCTGACAGCCAGCAATGATCTTGAGAATGGTGCATGTGCATGTGTCTGAAAGCATAAGAGCTGTGTACTGTACTTATTTGTGTGTGTGTGTGTGTGTGTGTGTGTGTGTGTGTGTGTGTGTGTGTGTGTGTGTGTGTGTGTG
>NW_017842059.1:1688429-1710133 GCF_001891065.2 Hippocampus comes
CCTACAGGGCCATCACTTGCTCCATCTCACAGGAAAAAGTGGGGAGCCACAGGAGAACAGCAACACCTAAGACTTCTAAAGCAAAGGATGCGTTTAAAAGTGACGTTGAAATATTCTTCTCAGCATGAGCTAGAGTAGTGGTTCTCAACTGTTGTCACCCTGGGACCCGCATTTTCTGATTATCACTGAATTGTGACCCACTTTAAAAAAGTTAAGAACAATATAGAAAATGCATTGTTCAAAATAGCCTTTGGAACTCATACTGTATGTTAATCAAATGTTCAAACATTATGACAAAGGTTTATCCGACGACCCACTGCATGAACCAGAACCAGAAAAAAGTACTTGATATGAAGTGATCAGAGCCCATCCTTGAATGTTTTGATGGTGTTAAGTGGTCACATCGAAGAATTGATAGCCATCGTGCTTGTCTTTCACACAACTTCTTAGTCACCCCCCCACCCCCGGTTTACCATCACTGCCGATATTAGAAAGAATGATTTTTTTATCCCTGCTTGAGTGATTAGAGCGACCATAAATAGCTCAGATTTTCATCATTGTTATCAACGTAAAACAAACTCAGCGTTTCTGCCATGTTGGATGTGGCAGATCCCTTTGTGAACGAATGAAATAAATGTACTGAATTCATCAAGCGACAGCTTACAATTTGAATAGTATGCATATACCTGTATATAGTAACTCTGATAATGTCTGTTACAGTAATAACACATCTGTGTTCGATCCTACTATGCCAGGGAAGCAGAATGAAAAGAAACACAACAGATATAACACTGCTTTTAGTGGTACAAGAAGAAGCCAGCTAATGGACAGGCGAGTTGCAGACACGGAGAGATGTCAATTTGACCACTTTGGCCAGTGAGAGTGAGAACAAGCCCCTTGTTCATCCTGGTAAAGTGGACCTCCACGTAACGCCGACACACTCACCTAGTTTATCATGTTACTCTCTGATACTAATCATTATTGTGCTCTACTATGAAACATAAAATTGAGGTATACCTGTAGTATATTACCATGGATGTTTATTGATATGCACTGTCAGACTCATGGATGATGACAGGGTGAGAATTTGTGGAGTTTTATGTGTAGAGTCAAGACGAGCAGTTTGGGAATCTCTTTTGTACCAACCACACTAATGGCGAAATACAGTTGTTCTAAGATACTGTATTACAGGGGTGTCAAACGCATCTTTGACATGGGGCACATCATAATTACGGTTTTCTTTGGAGGGGCCTGATGACTGTGAAATCGAATACATTTATGATCGCCTCATATTACATATACAGTACCACAAATTGATGAATAACTAATTTTGGAATCAAAGGCCCGTAAAAACCGTTTGTTGAAATATTATTGTCTCAATGATTTTAAATGTGAAGACAATTCGGATTATTTTTTCATTTATTCATGTATTTATTTATTTATTTTTTTAGCAAGAAACATGAAGTCACTGCACATTATTTGCTTGTGCGGCCATATAAAATGATGTGGTGGGCCGGATATGGCTGTTGGGCCTTGAGTTTGACACCTGTGCCGTAATAGGTAATGCTGGCAGGGTTCAATGTGTGTATTTTCAATATGTGATCATGAGTCTGTTCATGATTCAAAAACTCTCTGATTCTGATTTTCTGTCGAGCATTGTTATGTACAGTAAATCTGCATTTCGAAGTATGATTATACAATTCGCATTCAAGTCAATGTAAGAATTTTACAGTTAAAAAAAAAAATCTCAGCCCATTTATGTGGTGACAGTTTATAAATTCATAACCTTCTCTGTAATAACACTGGCTGCGTTCAAAATCATTCGCTCATTTCCTACTCCCTAATCACAATATTGGTTTTATCAAGAGGACTTCACTATCTGCTTCATTCATCAGTCAAATGATAACTCGTTTTTGGATACTAGTCAGGTGTTCCATTAATTGGCTTATTACAATCACATATTTTATGACGTTCCATTGAACTTCAGTAAGAACTTTTAAGCTAGTAACTAAATAATACAAATATTATATTGCTTCAGTTTACTATGTGTGTATTTTATAAAATGAACACAAACAAAACACTTATTGCCCATCGGTCTTGTGACATATCACACTACCTTAAAATATTTTGTCTTGTGCTCGAACTCAAACAATAACCCAAAAATGGAAAATCTTTATCTGCACGATGCATCATAGGATATACAGGTATTGCTTTTCTAATGACCATCAGTTCATTACTTTTCAGTTTACATAATCCTTTGTGTCTCAAGAGCAGAGGTCACAAGCCCTTTTTTTAAAGAGGCATCACTTCTCTTAGGTACTGATTAATTCAAAGGAGCTGCCATGTTGATAAACACTTCTTCAATAATAACTTTGCTCAAATTATTTTGAGGAAAATCATTTCCTCATTTTTGTTTTTGCACTTATTTACATGTCGCCACGAATGCTATGCTTTGGGCATGCACTACACTGACCTGTGGTAGTTTTTTTTTCCCACATTTCCAAATTTACCCCAAAGCAGGTGTGATTTAAATAAGGAAAGCAACAACAAATATTAGATGTAGCTGACTGATAAGTGGCACTGTTTTATTTTTTAAATTTGATTCATGAATTTATTTTTCGGCCACACAAAATACATTTGAAATAGATTACTGGTACTGGTGAGCTATTTTTTTAATAGACCTGATGGAAAGTTATGTTGTTCAGGGGACTACCATTTCAGTGACCTGTTTTTCGGGGATGACGTACACTCACTAAACATTCAAATGGCAATACCAAACTGCGAACTCACAATTCAAGGCCCTGTAAAATGGATAGGGAGTCATTTCCGAAACCAGTCAATGTTTGTTGGAAACTCTAACGGAGACGGTTCAAAGTACCTAAATACGTGCTTGTGGCGACACCTAGTGGGCAAGACACAAACTATCTCATACGCAGGCAGATATTTTTGACCCTCGTGAGTTTCTGTAGAAAACCGAAGCATGGCTTCCTCCTTGGTGGTAAGTTACCCTCCACGTTTGTTTGTTTTATTTACTTGAGTCCAAAATATTTATCACACGTTTATATTCATCTATCGAATGGCACGTTTAGTGGCAGTATTTTAACGCTTGTGCCGCTTTTGCCGCCTTCGTGGTGGCGTTCTCTTAGCTGACTTCCCAAAACATACACTGTCGTGCAAGGTTGTTGTGTTTACATTTTGCCGCAACGTGTATCGTTAATTGTGTGGATAGCAACTTATTTGCGGTACGTCTGCTCACTAGTCTCTACTCGGGTGCTGCCAGCGGGCATCTCGGCTCCTAGTTGCTAGGCGACCTTGGAGCTCCAGCCCTGCGAGCCCGCCTCCCATGCACAGGAGACTGCTCCTCATCCTCACCCAGCGTTTCTCTGATTTCGAGGTGCTCCTCAGGTGGAAGTCTCGCATGAAAAGGAGAAAGTTGCTTAGAAAAAATGCGTAAGAAAATGTTCATTAATCTGTAGGCTATGCTACAGCCTTTATTGCTGAACTTAATTTGACCTTCGTAAAGTTTTCGATACACATGTCCAACTGTTTAGTGTTTCAGTGCTTTTTGCCCAACGTTCTGTTCTCTAGCTAGGAGCTGAATGGCAAAATTCAACAGGCTTTCAAAAAGTTTTCAGAGTGACACGGCCACTGAGCTTATAGTGATCAGGCGGTGGCCATAAAGGCACTGGAAGAGTCACAGAGAGCTCCACAAATGGACGTCCTTGGGCATTTTTAAGTATCAAACAGCTGTTGTGAATTTTCAGCTCCATGTTAAAAACAAAGTTGTGCAAAATGTACTGAAACATGGAACATGCATATTAAAACTGAGAAGGTCACATGATTCAGTGTGAATTTTCACTCTGAAGTTGCAAAGCTGAATCTGAACCTGCGTCTCTGTCTCAGTTACTACAGCTACACTCAGGGCCTTTACGGTGTTGACATTGCAGCAGCCTACTTTGTGTTGTGTTTGAAAGGAGGATTTCGGTAAGTCCGTACCATTTTCTTATTTTGAAAAGGGTGTTTCTTGCTGTGTACTGTATGGAAAGAAGATTAAAAAAAACTTAGATGTTGAAATAATGTTTTTTTGCCTCATCCTGCAAATGACAAGCAGTGAGGTCGTTCTGCGGCTTTCACGGTTTCGTGTCCACAATGGAGGCTATATTGTTGGTTCCCTTTCATCATCGAAAGAAAAACCCACAATGGTCACTGAAATAACGTGAAGCTGACAAAACTTACATTTCCCCCCCAAAAAGCCCATTGACCTGCCATAAAGCTTCTAAATGAGACAAAATTGGAGCTTTTTGTAGTTGTAGTCTTCTTGTCGCTGTATAATCTATAGCAGATATTGTATGATATACTATATAATATAATGATTGATTTGGAAAAAAAATGACAGCATTTATTTTTTCTGAAATGCTCAATCCTCTTTGCATGTCTGTTGTGTGTCCTCAGATTTGTTGGCCATTCAGAATGGTTCCGTGCAGACCATAAGGGCAAGTTCAATTGGGACTTCTTGAATCACAAAGACACACCTCTTGAGGAAGTAGACATGAGCTACACCATCATCAACTACACTGGACTGTCCAACTTGGGTACGAGTATTTATATGTCTTTTCCCAATTGCAGTTTGGGCATTTTCACATACTATAATATTTTCCTTACTTATGTGCTGCTTTGTGTATTAGTTTGAGCTTTATCAGTGTGCTTGATACTCGTTCTCTCTCAGAGGCACAGCGATCTTTGCGGACTCTGTCCGTACGAGGATGCTCTGAGGTGGATGACTGGTTCTTGGCTCGGCTGCATGTGTTCCAGGACTCTCTGGAGGAGCTGGACATCTCTCATTGTCCACAGATCACCCCAGGCGGCCTGGCTGCCCTGAGGAATCTCAAGTAATTTCATGGGAGAGACCTTCAACTAACTTGCAAATGTAAATTATCACTCCTGTTGTGTTACATGTTCCTTTTTTCTGCAACCTTCATGTTGCAGGGGACTGCGGCGTCTGGATGTGTCATCCCTTCCAAGGATTTCGACACCTGGCTTGGTGATCATCCTGCTAGAGGAGATGTTGCCACAATGTGAGGTCATTGCGTCTGGTTATGATCACAGTTTAAAGCCAGAAGAAGTTGAGGAAGAGCGCAGTCAAGGCTAGGGGGAATGAAGCATCTTTGTTGGTTTCCATCCATATTAGATGAATCCAATTCGATCTACAATACTGCATGTGTTATCTTTACTTTTGTCTGGAAGGAGAATTTTGTCTTGATTTGAAAATCAAGTTATTTGTTTCATAACTGTGTACAGTATGTTATCAATAAAGATTGATCTGATCTGATTTGATTCATTATATTATTTGTAAATGCGTGACCTTAATATTTGAGTCCTTAGGCCAGTGGTTCTTAACCTCATTCGAGGTACCGAACCCAACCAGTTCATATGCACATTCATCAAACCCTTCTTTGCTGAAAAATAAAAATCTGATTCAGTTTTGCCGGTGCGAGACTAGAGTTGCTCAACTTGGCATGACAAATCATGCAGATAGGATACCGAGTCCCATCACGTTCCGTGATGCATGTGAATCCATGTGGTACATATTCGTCCGACCGCTTTGGGGTTTTTTGCTCGACATGGTAAGCATGTATTAAAACATTATTTTTAAAACAATCACACGACGTACTATCACGACAATCACACGTTGACTACAGAGCGAACTAAATTTCCCGCAGCACTGATTGGACAAGCAATGTCATGTGATCATCTGCAGCCAGTGATGGCCAAGCGGGCGTTTCATCACGAATTGACATTCTGAGTCGGTCGGGTGTGTCTTCACCTCCACGGCAGAGGCTCTGTCGAACCCCTGAGACAGATTCACCAAACCCCTGGGTTTCGATCAAACCCAGGTTAAGAACCACTGCCTTAGGCCATGAAGACAAGTCAGATTGCATCTACAATTGCAGGCTACATCATTAGACAGCTCATAATTGGAAAAAAAAAAGTAATAAGAAAATACAACACTGAGGGGGAAAGAGGATGGGTTTGAGGCCTGGATACTGTGATTGCCATGGGAGGATTTTACAGAATTATTACAATTGTCAATCTGAGAATATGCTTCTGCAATTAAAAAAAATAAAAATTATATATATATATATAGAGAGAGAGAGAGAGAGAGAGAGAGAGAGAGAGAGAGAGAGGGAGAGAGAAAGAGAGAGAGAGAGAGAGAGAGAGAGAGAGAGAGAGAGAGAGAGAGAGAGAGAGGGGTTTTCACACATCTTGAGCAGGGGTACCAATAATTATGGGGGACACTGTACTCCACACAGCATGCATTAGGTGATTAATAGGTAGCAATTCGGGGGTTCAGTGCCTTCTTCAAGAAAAAGAATAATGTATGGAGATATATATAATAATCCTTCTAATATCAGTCAAAACTGGGCAATACAAACAGCAATTCTTGTCAAGCATGGTAATAGGTAATAAGGTCTACCTACAATCTGCAAAATTATAAATGAACCTTAAAGCCTGTAAACGGTTTTGGGACTCACACTGAACATGCAGAGAGTAAGTGAAGACGAGGGGAACGAAGAAAACGCGAGTTTGATAAATACAGTAAATCACATCAACAGCAACATTCTGCTGAGAGCAATATTCGCAGTTTTTCCATTCAGTGCGTTGACGAGATTTGTTCCTTCCATCGTGTGCGGAATCTATTTCAACTGTGACGCTTGTTGGAGTGTATTTGAATACATGTTTTATATGTTGCATTATATACATTATATCAATTTTCACAACTATTAAGGGGAAAGAAAAAAAAACAAACTGCTCATGTAGGAACCAATAGACGTATTTGGTAGCTCGACTGGCGGATTATGTTTTGTGACGGACAACAACACAGGCAAACTAGCCAGCTGATGACGGCGAAGTACCCGAGTTGAAACCTGTCACGACGGCGTAAAAAAACAGTTTCGGGGTTTACAACGAATGTCATTTAGATCCTAGTCCTTGAAAGTGTTCCATAAGCGAATAAATGTCTGAGACATCAGGTAGGATACCCGTGATTCCAATACTGGCTCTTGATATAGTTGATGCTAGACGTTGTTTCGCCCCTCTAGCTAACCAGCATTTTATAGTTTGGCGAAGTGTCATTCCAAACAAACTTCACTTGAATATTTGGTTTGTATTCTTAGAGCCTCCAAACAACAAAGAAGAGGAGGAAACTACATCTGAACCAGAGGTAGATAATAACGATGAAGTCACAAAATCATTCTATCGTTGTTGACAGCTACGCTGACAGGAGCTCACACGGCTAAGTCTTGACCGCACAGATTACGAAAACAACACACTTTTTAATGTTTACAACGGGAAAAACGGAGAGTGAATTTGTAAGTCATTCAAAATAAAATATGCAGTATCTACAACAAAACGTGTCCAGCTTGAATCGCCACTTTTTCATCCGGGTGGTTGCTCTTCGTGTGATGAGCCGTTTAGCCTCCAACGTTTTGTTTCTTCGATGATCCCGCATAAACATGATACCCGGAATGGTTTTAACGGACTAGATTTGCTACAGATATAATCACTGGTAAAATGGTTGTGTTTTTCTGGCAGGAGCAATCTGAAGACAGCAGTGAGGAGGAAGCGGCTGGGAACTCTGAGAGTATGTCATTCACGTTTATTTCCGAGTTGTTAAATTTCATTCTCATGAATTTATTTGATTTATGATGTATATAATCTCAGTGAAATTACTCCCACCCTTCATTATTTTCTCATGAAGAATTTATTGGAAACATTTGTCATTGTTTCGTTTTTCAGTAACATATTTTTTTGCTCAAATTTTTTTTTTTCAATTTTGTATACCAATTACGTAACCTGAAGGAAAGAGAACTAGATCATGCACACGAAGGTATGCAAAGAGTACCTAAGAAGAGATGATTAATGATCTATTATCCTGCCAGTGGATTTCTTGCGGAACTTGTTCTCCCACACTCTGGGCATCGGATCCCCAGAAAAGGTTTTGGATGACTTGACTTTGGAAGGAGTCGCCAAATACATTCTGAGTGGCAAATGTGAGTCTCCATTTATGCACTTTCCCCTCAACCGACTGTTATAAATAGACTTACTGAGAGGCGCTCCTTACAGGTAAAAACATCATCTGCATGGCTGGAGCAGGTATATCCACATGTGAGTATCTGACAGAAAGAAAACATGTAGTAGTATTAGACAACTATGGTGATAATGTACTTTAACTGGAGGCCATCATTTTAAATCTGTACAACTACAGCGGCTGGGATTCCCGATTTTCGCTCACCTGATACTGGGCTGTATGCAAACCTGCAGAAATATAACCTGCCCTACCCGGAAGCCATCTTCCAAATAGATTACTTCAAGGTCAGTTTGTTTGTTGATTTATTTTTGAAGTTAAAAAGAAGCAGATGAATAAAACATCACATTATAACTTGACATTACTTCAGACAGCTAAAATAATATAATATATCCATCGTCACCACATATCCCTCTCACTCGCATTTAATCATATTATATGTCTTGGAGCAGTATATTTTTGGTCTTCACTTACCCAATTTCCTTTTTCATCCTAGAAACATCCAGAACCTTTCTTTGCCTTGGCCAAGGAGCTTTATCCAGGACAGTTTAAGGTAGAGCATACTGTATAACGCTGCCAAGGAGGTCACAATAAATACTAGAGTATATTCTAAATCAGGTGTCACCAACCTTTTTGAAGCTGAGAGCTACTTCTTGGGTACTGATTAATGCGAAGGTCCTTGGGGAGCTACCTGGTGGCTGCGGGCACCACGTTGGTGACCCCTGTTCTACCGTATTGGCCCGAATGTAAGACGGTGTTTTTTGCATTGAAATAAGACTGAAAAAGTGGGGGTCGTCTTATATTCGGGGTCTAGACATTGTACCCATTCACGACGGTAGATGGCGCCAGATCTCAATGAAGCAATGATGAACTTGACTCCCCAGGCCAAAGTGAACCCCAGCCACGAAGAATAAAAATAAAAATAGCGGTAGCACGAAGAAGAAAAATAAAAAATAGCGGTAAGAAAGAAAAGAGAAGAAAATAATAGAAGAGATAACGGAAAATAGAGAAACATAGTGACAATCTGGAGAAAAGTGGGTCAAAGATCGGCCAGGTTAACCGGCAAGCTGAGGAGAAGTTATGATGTAATTTACATTTCAAAAACCAGAAGCCATTAATTTACGAATGTGATTTAGATTTGAATGAGGCAAAATAACATGCTTTTTCTCTCAAATATATTGTTATAATCATTTGTTTCAAATGTACTGTAATTATTTTCTGTATAAAAATTAATTTGGTGTTCAAAAAGTCTTTTTTCAAACTTGAGTCTTGAAAAAGAGGGGGTCATCTTATAATCAAGGCCGTCTTATATTCGGGCCAATACGGTAAATGCTTTCAAATTATGTCAGCAATGAAATAGATTTTTTGTGGCATTTGTTCTCTTTTGTTTGCCTTGTGTATTAGCCGACCGTGTGTCACTACTTCATGAAGCTGCTGAAGGACAAAGGCCTCCTCAGGCGCTGTTACACGCAGGCAGGAAAATCAACACACTCGCAGTCTTCACTGAACAAACGGCACTTCCCACCCTCTTTCTTTATTGACATTGATGTGTTGGTGATCATTTAGAATATTGACACCCTGGAGCGAGTGGCCGGGCTCGAGAGTGGGGATCTAATTGAAGCCCACGGAACCTTTTTCACATCCCACTGCGTCAAATTCACTTGCCGCAAAGAGTACAACTTGGACTGGATGAAAGGTGTCTTTTTTTCCCTACCTTTTAAAATGATAAAAATTCATATTTATATATAGCCTTTCAAGAGACCTAAGGACGCTTAACCTTTGTTACTTGGTTGGACTTACATTTTTTGGAGGGGCTAAAACTTCTTTGTTTTGTTTGTAGAAAGAATCTTTTCTGATGATATTCCCAAATGTGAAAAATGCAACAGTCTGGTCAAACCAGGTCAGTTCTTATCCTCTTTTGTCTATTATCCTCCTCTTTATCCTCCTTTAATTCCTGTGGTATTCTTCTGTTCTTCGCAAGTACTTTTACCTAAATTGGTTGACAGCCAGTCGCAGGGCACACAGACAAACAACCATTCGCGCTCACACCCACACCTCGGGACAATTTAGAGCAGGGGTGCCCAACCAGTCGATCGCAAATCGACCGGTAGCTCGCGAACTGGTTCCAAGTCGACATTACATGGTTCCCATTCCGCTCATGGCTTCATCTTTTCTTTATACCAAGATATTGTCTTTTTTGGAGAGAGCCTTCCAGTCCGGTTCTTCACATCAATGAAGATGGTGAGCTGATGTGGTAGCTACCAAGTACACATACTGTACATTTTTTAGAAATGATATGTCGCATTGCGTTTGCGTTCATTGCCTTTTTGCTCCTCCAGGACTTCCCACGTTGTGATCTTCTCATCATCATGGGGACATCTCTGCAGGTTCAGCCTTTTGCAAGTCTGATTAGCAGGTACAAGGGTTCATCTTCCATAAACTCAGACTTGATCAAGCAACTTTGAGGCAATTCTAACTTTTTTTTAAACATTTGGCAATCTCTCTTGCTTTGTTCTACTCAGGGTATCAAAAAGCTGCCCAAGGTTGCTCATCAACATGGAAAAAGCAGGCCAGGTGAGCTTCAGTCCTTGTACAGGGGGCCCTGGCTTAACAGTGGGTTTATGTTTCTAAGGGGGCAATGTAACCTGAATTTCTAGCCTATGTGGTGGAAATATGCAGTACTAAAGTTATTATTACAATAAATGTTTGTGAAAAGCACTTCTAGGCCAGAATTATACAACAGTCAATTGAAAGTCAGTATCAGTAAGATGGTTACTAAGCATGTCTTTTTGTGCACAAAGTAATTAACTGAGCACCGTTTCTGATCGTGTCGGGACTCTTGTAAATCGACGATCTCAGGTGCAGTGTATGGTCACTAATTTCCGTTTTTTTTAATTGAATACAACTTTATTGTCAATTTTTCTTATAGTTTTAATTGTGCGTCTGCTATTTTTTGAACAAAGTCATTTTGTGTGCGCAGGCTGATCCTGTATTAGGTCTGCTGGGTTTTGGTGGAGGAATGGACTTTAACTCAGACAAAGCTTACAGGTAACATGATTGTGTTTTTCCGTCAACACTAACTCGGACTAAGGGGAAGTAGCTCACAGAAAGCGGACACATTCAAAGAAATATATAAGTGGCCAAATATGTCAATTGGATTCTTCAAGGAAAATTCAATCTGGACACTTGAAACAAAAAAACAGAAAAACAGGACTCAATTTGAATTTGGTCGCATTTACTTGGCCTGGATGTTTGATAATGACAGTTATTTATGATACGTTCACTTGCTAGATGCCACAATTAGTCCGGATCACAACCGTGACCACGATAATTTGGCTGGATTCTATCACGGACAAATAATAATAATAATAATAATAATACATTACATTTATAAGTGCCTTTCAAAACACTCAAGGACACTTTACAATCAAAACAAGAACAATAAAACCACAGATAAAATTATAAATAAACAAATGTATTGGAAGTGTCATTGTAAACTCATTGACTTCATGCACGTGTGTCAAACTCATGGCCCGGGGGCCAGATCTGGCCCGCCACATCATTGTATGTGGCCCACGAAAGCAAATCAAAGTTGTCAACTTTCATGATGCTAGCAAAAATCTCGTCCAAAATTTCAAATTCTCATTTGTAATAAATAAGAGTGATATTATAAGCATTTTCTTGTTACCAAATCATTACAGTAACTTAAACAACTGGGGAATAAACCGTTATTGTTGACTTCTAGGTATTGTTTCAGTCATAACGGTCCTCCAAGGGAAACTGTAACAGTGAGAAACAGTTTGTGCAAGTTTGTGGTTTCCTTCTGCTCCATCATAGATGTGTATAAATAGACACCACGTTGGTCTCTAAATAAAAAATGGAGCAATCGTTGAAGATGCTTCATTCACTCTCTGCTTGGAAACAAAGCAACAGTTTTTAAGAATTGTTACAACATTTTATTAATGTATATGTTTTTCAATAATTTTTAACTTTTTTTATTCAACAGTACAGCAAATAAACAATGTAAACATAATTTTTAAGTTATGACCCTACATACGACGTCAACATCTTTGCTACATACAAATGTGCATGATCAAAAGATGACACGATTGATTCCTGCTTGGCTGCTTTCATCCGGTGGCTGCCAGCGAGTTATTAGCGGCTGAACTGCTTTCAAATGTTTTCTTTCCACTTGCGTGCTACTTGTTCAAACGATTCGACAGGTTTTGTTGTATTTCCTTGTTTTTGACGACATAGTTTGCACAACGGTATCCTACACGATACTCTGCAGGTACCCTGACAAAAGTGATGGGAAGGAACTTCTCTTGACAAAATATCTTCATCTTCGGAAGATGACGCCAAGTCATGGCAGCCCATCAGCTGCATGTTCTGTCCTCGTCACGATTACATTCCGTTTACTGCTTCTTTCATTTTTTTGGCGCATTCTGTTTACTTCAACTTGCAAACCAAAGTGAAAAGGAAAAGCTGGACTCTGATTGGCTACAGGCACTCACATTTCCTCCGCGTCTGATCGAGTCAACATGCTCATAGCTGCCCACCATTTTCAATCATATAATCACTCAGCCCTACTTAATATTGCCCTTCGGAAGGTAATCGATGGATTAGGGGGAGTTGTCAGGGGCTGACGCAATGTTGGGCCACGCCCGGTGCTGGTCCACAATACCCAAATACCGGTCGTATTTGGGAACCACTTGTATAAATGATATATTGTGGCCTTTTCTCCCTCACCAGAGATGTTGCTCATATCACTACATGTGATGATGGCTGTATGGCACTAGCTGACCTGCTGGGATGGAAGGTAAGTTTATATGTCTAACTGTAATATCAACTCTTGTACTTTCCATTTCATCTGCTATTTGTTTTCATATTTGTTTTTGTCACTTGGAACCTTTTTTTTAAAAGTGTCATGTTACATAATGTCCCTGTCCTGTGGAAAAACACGGCTGTCCATTTTTGTCCATCCAAGCCAGGGATAGAAGAAAATAATGGGATTTCAATTCATTTCAAATGGCCAACACCGATTTGATATTCAAGTGTAAGTGTTACAAGTGAATTAAAGTCGCAAGTCGACAGTATTTCAATATACATTAGAAGCACACAAAATCTTCCCCGCTATTCGAAACAACGCATGTTAGCAAAACAAATGTTGCGGACGTACCAGCACTGCGCTGCTCTCATTGCAACACATTTATAGCTCTGTGTGTCATTGACATCAGCATTAGCCACAAAAATAAAATTGTCTCTTGTTTACAGGCGGAGTTGGAAGAATTAGTGAAGCGAGAGCACGCCAGGATCGACAGTCAGGACAAGGAGGAGAGCAAGTCAAGTGAGAGCAAAGGTGCAAGCTCTTCATCCGTAATGTAAGGAGAAGCGTCGTCTTTTGCAAGTCGTGGCGGTATTGGAGGTTGTTCGTAAATTCTGATTATTTATTGTTTACAGCTGAAGCTTCCACTGCAGACCAACATGCTCCCAGAATTCCTCTCACATCCCATGCTTTTGTAAATATGTTTTTTTGCACTTCAATTAAGATAACATGCTTCTGATTCTCTCTGAATGCTAATGTGGTCTATCACATCACACAGCTCTATCTGTCGTCTGTACGGGTTGTTTTGACTACAATAAACTGTGAGATTTTTCACCTGCTTTGAACAATACACAGGAAGTTGACCTAGTTTAGACCATGGAGGGTAATATATTTATTACAAGAGTGGCAAGCTGGGAAAATGTTCGCCCAATCATTTAATGTTTGTTTGTTTCTTCATCAATTTATGTAACCATCTAACAAGTTGGGATGGTTCCCACACAGTTATAGTATATCACAGACTAACAGCGTCTTGTAAGTAAACATGGTGGATGGTTAATATACGTGTGCAATATTAGGAAGAAGTGAAATTTTCAAATGTCCGTTTCTAATTAAAGGTATTCATTATTTTAATTTATATTCATTTGCCATATTGAACAGCGTAGTGTTGCATGAAATAATAACATAGTTAGGAGTGACACAGGAGCAGTAACATCTGATGAGTTTACACAATCTTAACTTGCGTATAAAAAGTCATGAAAACAAAATGACTGGCAATAAATTTTATCTTTGTAAAACTCTGAGTGTTTCTTCTGTCATTGAAGTGTTGGTCAAACTCTTTCGAGGACTTTTAGCCAGGGGTGTCAAACTCATTTCACATTGTGGGCCACATCCGGCCTCAGTTGATGTCAAGTGGGCCGGACCATTAAAATTATACCATACTCTGCTGTAAATGACCAAAATACCATGTCTTTCCTTTGTTTTGGTCTAAAGAAGCACAAGAACATTGGGAAAATGTTGACATTTCAAGAACATATTTTTTACAAAACATTTCATGAAACACCATAGATTTCCTTAGACAAATGTGCAATTTGCTTTTGTCATTCACATATATCCATTGCAACAGATCCCACTGATTGTAAAAAGGCACAAAACTTGAACAAGTAATTGGTATTGAAAAATATAGTCATGCACTTTAAGATTAAACGAGATTTATAAAGAAAGAAATTTTAAACCATTGACACGTGCATGTAAAATCTAAATTAAATTCCTGCCTACACCTTACAAACTAAGGAGAGTGCTATTAAATGTGTAAGGAATAAAGTATTCACGTCCTTGATAGGGCCTGCTGTGTTGGGTCTTTCTCAGTGACAGACTGAGACTGCTGTTGTCTGATCAAAACAATGTTGTCTTCTCTGATTAAAATAGTGTGTCCCCTAGAGGATAATCCATGATAATGCACCTTATTAAAAATATTCATTTCCTGTCTTTTATGCATTTTTTCACTTAAATTATCCTACAGGCCTGATCGAACCTCCTTGGTGGCTGGTTCCAGCCCGCAGGCCATATGTTTGACACCCCTGCTTTTGGCCACCGTGCCGTTCACACAAAAACATAGGAAATTGTAATCAGTCATCCCTAAAAAGACATTCAAGAATTTCAACTCTTTGGATAATGTTAAGAGGAAGGCCTTTTTGTCTTTTAGCATGACTATTAGACTTGTGAAAAGGAGCCGAAGTATCAAATTTGCTACAATCTTCACCTCCCCAGGGGATAATTAAATGCCAGGTGTGCCCAACATTTTGTGCATGTCGTGTATATCTCGTGTATCAGTTTTTGCGCTTGTTGGATGTTTTAGGTGTAAACTCAAGAGCACTAAACATTTTCTAGATAAAGGGGAAATAACTAATGTTATACAGACTATTACATAACTTTGACTTGACAATGGTAAATTTGTATGAAAAAAAAACAACATTGCTGCCTTTATCGGAACACCACGCAATATCTCACGTTTCTCTATGACCAACGTGCAGTCGAAACTTTTTTTTTTTCCTGTTCTGAACACACTTCCAATGCTGGGCTAACCACATGTAGACAGACCACAACTGAACCGTTTCACATGTTGCAACGCAAGTGCAACAATAGGCAGCAGCACCATGTGCAGGGGACAAAACATTTACCAGTGGGGTTCTCGGACAATCTTTGATAAAAGACCGAGGTTCCCATTTTAGTCCCTGCTGAAATAAATTGTGCCATGCAGAAAGGAAGAAAGGATTGCATCATGTGGAGACTTTTGCAATTATAGAAGAGCGTGTGTATCGACGTGAACTGAAGTTGCCCAAAAACATGTAAGTAGAAATTTTCCTCACCCTAAAATCAGAAATAAGTAAATCACCGAACCTGTTTTATGGACATTTTTTGGCATTTATTTTCATGTGCCTGAGTCACGCATTGCCCAGTACACACAGTTCCATGCATGTATTGCATTTATCTCCAGGGAGAGTCACAGTCCATTTAACGGGTCAACATCCATCCCGTGGAGGAGAAGCAGGAGGAAAATGACTATGCTGGAACTCCTTCGAGGGTGTCAGAAAGCCTGGTGCCCAGCTGCACCCTGGGACAGAGCGCAGGCCCGTTCAGCCCTCTCTGGAACGCCCGCTGGGGTGAGATCACAAATGATCTGTTAGCCTTCATAATACATTTAACTTCAGTGAAATACATGAATAGTTAGGTCCAGTTTTACAAATGCAGGGGGAAAATGTACATATCTGACACTAGCTGTGTCTGCACATTAAATGCAATTTGATGGTATTACGTTGTTGACAATGTTTGAAATTGTAGTTGTAGTTTGCAGTCGTGTATATTACTGTATAGCAAAATGCGTTTTTAATATCTTATCACTTTATAAGGCGTAAAACACCTCTTGTGGTCCGGAACAGTTTTACATCTGTGCAAAAATAGTGTCAAATTAAAACACCTATAACATGATCAAGAAAAGTTTTGTTACCTTGGTAAACAGCCAATTTTAATCAGAGTTGGCTTTATTTGTTTGATTATTTTGCACATAGACAACGACAATAAAATAACCCAAAAACATTTGAAGAAATTGTGCCGATGAGAACAGATTATAGAAAAGATCTCTCCTCATGATATTGCCTCAAATTCAATATCTGCCAAAACATATTTTTGATGCTGAATTCAAAATTGTCTTTACTTCTTTTTTTCCTATCACATAAGTGTTTTTATTTTTTCATTTTGACCTATAAAAGCTTGCACGATACAGATTTGACCATCCGTTGTAATTTGAAACACATCTTCTGATGTACTTGAACACATCATCGGAGATGTAGCCTGAGGTCCTCGGGTGTTTCAGATCTTTCGACATCGGACACCCTCGTCCAGGCGACCCAGCCGCGGTTGATCAGGCTGCGGCTGTGGCTCGGCTTGTCCCCCTGGTTCTCCTCTTCAGATCTAGAGTCATCTCCAGGCTTTCTCAGCTGCTTCGGTGATGTTCCATGAGTATGATATTCTTGGTGCTGTCTGAGAATAGGGAGGATATCAGGTCTCAGAGTTATGCTGACACTGTGCAGGGGGGAATTTTAGGTGCTTCTACAGATCAACAGAAAGTTTTCAGTCCTTGATTGATGCCCGGATTCCTGCTGGTGCCTTCACCGCTGCTGTCCTGCCCTAACAAACTCGACTGCACGAGTGGTGTTAATTCCTCGGCTTGCTTTGTTGATCTCCTTCCTGATGGTGTCGACAATCGGTTTCAGCATCTGGTTATGACACTCCACTTCCTTACTGTCTTCATTTCCACTCCTGCCCGAAACACCTTCGGGTCATTGGAGTCAGTATTGCTGTTTGACCTGAACCGCCTCCTGAGACAGCTGCTGACCTTCCTCTCCAGGGTCTCCACAGTGGATATGGGAAACCTCAAACACAAATAGCGGCCAGAGTATTCTCGACGATATACTACGTTGGTAAATCTATGCTTTAAATTTGCCAGGGAAGCAAAATTGGTCTGTTGCTCTCAACCAGCTTTCCAGATCTTGGCAGGTTGACTTTGAGGCTGCTGTCAAAGACCTTGCCCAAACTCTTCACGGGCTGCTCTGACAGCACAGCTCTCCTCATCCCTTCGATGTTGAAATGCAACCTGGCTGTGATCTTGCCCTTCTTCGTCACTAGGGGACTTGGACGACTTGAATTCCATTCGAGCTCACCGGATGAGGGTTTCCATCCAGCTCTTGGAGGATCCACCCGTATCGCGGTGACTGTCAAATTATCCATAAAGGCCCTGATGGGCAGCTGACGAATGCCTTTTCTGCTTCAGCACCCCAAAACTCAGGCTCTCCTGACTTGACAAGCATATTCATTGCCAAGACAAACAAGATCACTGAGATGGTGCGGCCTCTGTGATTATTCCCACGTCTGGTTTCCGACGTCTCATCCTGAAGTTGTTGTTATAATCCACATTCAAATCTGCAACAGGGCGTTGCATACGATGTTTGGTTATGACGATCTGGACCCGCTTGTGGGGAATGGAGCCGTATGCAATGGCTAAGTCTAACCACAGGACTGTAAAGTCTCCTTTGTGTTCACGAGCTTCCCGGATGAGCTGGGTCACCACGCTTGGGTGTTTTAGATGACTTGGGACTCTAGCTATCCCAGCCCTTCTGCACAGATGTATTTATGTAGTTGTTACTCGGGAGCAAAGTGGTCAGTCGCCTTCCTACTACGGTATACTGAAGAAGATTTTTCCCTCCTCAGCTCAGTAGTCAGATTATTCTGAACTGATCGGTCTTCTTGCAGTTCTTCTTGGGCATCCAGAGGCTCTCTGCACATCCCCACAGCTGCGCCACCTTCCCTCTTTTCCAGATGACTTTTGGGATCTTCCAGAGTCGTTTCAGTAGCAAGTGGGAGTTCTTGTCGACCTTGCGCTGGACTCTACTTAGACCAAGGGCAGAATTCGATGGTGTTCTGTGTTCTTCCTTTGACGATGTCTCACTGGTGTTGAAGTGCTCGGTAGGGAGGGGTGGATTTGCAAGGATGGAATGACTGCCCCCAGCTACTCCTATTGGTGAGGGGCTGTTGGTGTTCTGCACATGTTGATCTGATGTAGATCAATTATCATTTGCATTCTTATTTTGAAAATGGAGGTGCTCGATTCAGAATAAGCCCCAAAATAGTCACATAGAAGTTTCCTTACATCTCTGAATAAAAAATGTTTGTTGACCAGTTTTATTAATGCTGTACACTGAAAATTGGCGCAGTTCTTGTGTATCCCCTCTGTTCAAAGATCTGATTATATTCCGTCATTGTTTGTGCTATGAAATGACGTTGTTTGCCCCGATGTATATGAAACATCCTTGGAGGTCTACAAACAATATGCACTTCAATTTTGTTTTTCCGAAGTGACCTTGCTGAGCCCATATCGTACTAAAAATGCACAAGCCTCTCGTTGCGCTAAAAAAGTAGTTCCTTTTTTCGGTAGACATCCAATAACAGCACGCAGTTACTTTCGTGGTCGATAGCAGAAGTCGTGTTGAATATCGGGCGGTTGACATCAGTGCAATGCACGGCGAGAGAAGATGAGGACAAAGCGAGGTACGTTTTGCTTTCATGTTATCAGGAATGAATTTGTCTCACCGTAAAAGGTGCCATACAGATACCTGCATATGGAAAGTGATTACAAGTAACAGTAAAGACGTTTTAGCTTAATATTGGAGGAAACACGGGGAAACTCTGAGCCAGCTATTTAGATTGTGACACGCACATATAATCACTATGCGGTGTCTCTGAATGCATTCGGTACTTGGTTGCTTTGAGAAGAATTGTCTCTGTTCCTGTTCATGGTGAGTACAAAGCCACTTCCTGTCTGTGTGTGGGTAACTACACATTCAGCAAAGTTGCCGTGATGCAAGACTGCGAACGGAGCGCTATGTACAGAAAATTGATCTTGCTTCTCAGCGCACAATTCTTGTTTCTCGGCCATTGTTAAACATTTCAAATCAAGTCATATAAAATGAAATACAAATACAGCATATCGCCGGTCGATATTGCTGTTAAATAAATGTAAGAATATTCAGATTGTTGTCAAGGCGAGCTCCTTTTACGGTAACTTGGTTGTTTATTTAATGCTTCGATATGTATATTGTAATCTCTGGTTATGTCATCAAGATACTGGAAGCGTTCAAAACTCCGATGGCACGCGTTGTCATCATGAGGACAAAATGCAATCCTAAAGTACAATTATTGAAGTTAGAGTGTTGATGTTTCAGTCTGGACAATGATGAGTCAACATCCATCACTGTTTCCCAATTTTGCAAAAAGTCAAAAGCAGCTCATTTCCATATTCAAAATCCGTCCTTAGTGCGGATACCATATTGCATCTATAATGTATGATGACTCTCTTGAAGTGAGAGCCCTCCAAAAAAAAAAAAAAACCCAACAACAACCTTTGTAGAGTATGTGAAGTCTCTGAGGAGAGACTCAGACATGTTAATGGCTGAGACCATCAGAGGTTGAGTGCTGGCGTATGTGCTATTGATCTTGAAAAAATATTGATCATTGAATACATTACATGTTTACATTTATGAATATCTGTAAAAAAAAAAGGGAAAATGTTGGAGACGCTTGCTGCAACTGGATTCCAACCAGGATGTACGAGCGGGGCTTTTACCCCGCTCAAGTTCCAGCAACGAATGTAACGTCACGGTTCACTTTCAAGAGTAAATGAAACCCGCTCGCTCGCTGCAATCATTTTCTGCTCACCTTCCGTTTTTTCTCATTGCTCAAGTGGTGTTTGTCACGTTTTTCCTCAATGTGCTTTCAGCCACATTTCAAAAGGCTGAAATGAGTCACTGTCCCCCTCTAGAGTTTTGTGGTGGTGAGAGATTGTGTGACATCGCTGCCCAGCTTCCTGTGTGTGTCTTCGGGAGGAGACGATGAAGCTCTTCTTGAGTATAATATTTCATGCACAGCCAAAGGTATGGACAAACTACGAGGCAGATCGGATCGGATTATTAGGAGTATACAAACAGTATCTGATTGAATCAATGAGTTTGATAGATGGCCATCACTTCATCCTCTCTCAAAGAGGAAAACAACCCTAACAAAACAAAATCCTATAAATTCAGGTTGTTTTTTGTTTTGTTTCATCATTAAAACATCTACAAAAGAATACACTAAATGACAACTGAATAACTACAAATTCAAAAAGTTGCGGTAATGTAAGACACAAGTTAGCCGTATGTGGCTAAAATTGTAACGCTCCTGGCTACCGTATTTTCATAACCACACGGCGCAACCGTATTAAAAGGCATAGTGTCAGTTACGGGTACTATTTCTGTATTTAATTCTAATTGGTAATTTGTTTAGAGTTTATAATCTACTGTAATGTCATCAGATTTATTAGCTCCAAAATTGGTTTTACTCATAATTTGCAAAAGGCCCTCCCAAAAAGAAGCTTCATTTTACTGTTGTAACATGCACAAAACACTTGTCACAACAGACCTAAAATCATTGTGTGAAAATGCATGGAGAAGCTCTCTCTCTGAACCTCAACTAGTTGACACTTTTTAACTTACTGTTACAGTAAAGTATTTAGTAAACTGTTGAGGCTTTTACATTGCCCGCTCTTTTTCTGTCAGTTTTTCAGCTGTCGGAGTCTCGTCTTTCTTTCTCTGACTTGGCTCAGATGGTGTTTTTCTACTCTTTGACCAGGTGAGAGCTTTTCATTTCCTTTTGAACTAAACTTACACCAAACTAATGAACACAAGCAAAAAACAAGGACAATGAAATAAATCCGGTGAATAAGATGGGTATAACAAATTATAATTTACAAAAATAATATCTTGCTCACTTTTGACTGATCCTGTTTGTGTGTGTGTGTGTGTGTGTGTGTGTGTGTGTGTGTGTGTGTGTGTGTGTGTGTGTGTGTGTGTGCATGTTTTCGCCAAAATTTGACCAAAAAAAGACATGGTTGCACATGCGCCTCACAGTGCAGAAGTCATGGGTTCGATTCTGGGCCTTCCAGTGTGGAGTTTTCATGTTCTCCGTGTGCCTGCGTGGGGTTTATCCGGGTACTCTGGTTTCCTCCCACATTCCAAAAATATGCACCGTAGATTAATTGAACACTTGGTTTGATTGTGAGTGCGGATCATTGTTTGTCTATATGTGCCCTGTGATTGGCTGGCTACCAGTTCAGGGTGTAATACGCCTGATGCCCTCAAACAGCTGAGAATTTATATACATATGTATATAATATTAAGTGTGTGTGTGTGTGTGTGTGTGTGT
>NW_017842059.1:1710145-1711524 GCF_001891065.2 Hippocampus comes
GACTAAGTGAATTATTGCATTGGGTTGTAGTTGAGAACACATGTTCATAATTTATAATTATTAACAACAAACTGTACAGGAAGTGCAACTTCTGGTATTCCTTCCGCTAATGTAGCTGAAGACATCTTAGAAATGCCTCTCAGTGTGATGCAGCGAAAATCCAACACTTACAAGAAGAAAGCATTCTGTTCATTGAATACAGTGTCATTCAGAGATGAGTATTATGACATTTATTGACGCAGAATTACTGTGTTGTTACTTTTACATTACTGTGTAGGATCTCATTCTATTGTGCATGTGTACCTTATGTTCTGACCAAAGTTTGAATTGATATCATGGCATGTTGACAAAATCTCTTTCAACTGTTTTTATTTTATTGTCTGTGTTAGAGATGTGTTGGCTCTCTGTCTAAGAATTCCTCATTGGATGGACAACTTGGCCCAGAGCAACGAAGATCGTCTTTCTCAGCTTGAACCCCGTGAGTCATGCTCTCATTTTACATCCCGGCAATATGCGATGATTTCAAAAGTCTTGGTTTCATGGTCATGAGCAAACATGAGATTACTTAGCAACCGGTCACATTTTTTCGAATGTAACATATTACTTCGGTCATGCAGAAACCTGGCTCAGCACACCACCTCATCAAATGTCTGATGAAATGACGCACATGAAGCCAAATAACATAATGTGCTCCATACAGGTACTGTGACGCTTCATAGTTTTTTGTGTAAAAAAAAAAAAAAAAAAAATCCAATATAATCTCCAAATGACTAAATAAAAACCATGTGCTTGTGTGTGTTTTTCCCATATCAAAAAGTACATTTGTCATGAGTCATGAGAACTGAGTATCAATGTTGTTTTCATTTCATCTCATGAATGTTGTTCTTCATTTGTTTGTTTGCTTCTCCAGTTGACCTCCACCAATGGTGCAGTGTGTGTCATCAATCCGCTCTATCTTCATGAACACGGCGATGACTGGCTTTCCCATCAGGCGACTGGTTTGCAGTACGCCACACCGACGTCAAATTATAGACGAGAACGACGCCTCAGTTCCGCTCGAACGTGGGCCGGAGCGAGCCTGATGAGCAAACGAGCCATTTCCTTTGACCAGGAACCTTCATTTGCCAATACTGAATGCTCAGGTTGATTTTTTTTATTTTTTATTTTTTGGCCTGTTCTCCCAAAAGTCATATTCATTTGTTTGTGAGTTTGATGATATTTTGTCATTTTTTTTTAAATGTGATTTGTGGACAATGCAACTGGATGATCAGCTTTACGTGATAACCAAACAGCTGATTTATGTTAAAAAGCTACACATAGCTTGTTTGGAGCACAATCATTTTCTCCAGGAGTCCTTTTTGTGTGAATTGAAATAATGG
>NW_017842059.1:1712239-1718905 GCF_001891065.2 Hippocampus comes
GCGGCAGTGGGCCAGGCTCTCGGCAGCCTGGTATGTCAGAAGAAGTGGCTGACCCACCGCGTGCTAGAGCTGAGCAAGAAGAAACGCGGCTTGTTTGCAGATGCCGTTAGAGAATTTGTGGAGGTGACGCTGCAGAGAGCAACTGATCCTGGGGCCTTAACGGGGTCAGAGTTCTTACAGGAAGTGAGGTCATCACTCACTTTGCTGAGAGAGACTCTCTTGGACTACCCCGATATCCAGGCACTGCTGGACAGTATGACCGACCTAAGTGATTCCGAGATAGGTGAGTGAGCTCAGAGTGGGACATTTTTGAAAATGGTTCTTTCTAATGAAAAGTAAACTCTCACTGTTTTATTCTTTCTTAACTTTTATCATGTGTGCCTCCATTCACATACTACTACAACTGCTGCGACTGCTACAATGACTACTAGGGCTATTACAATTACTAATGAATAGTGCTGTCAGGCGATTAAAAAAATTGTGTGATTAATTAATTAGGGTCTGTAATTAATTATTGTAATTAATCTATTTTTTAATCTCATCTAAAAATTACTGAGAAAACCCCGATTTTTGTTTTAAATTTGTTACATTATTGAGAACTCTCACATGCTGCACTATTTTCACCTCTACACTCCTCACCGCAGCTGACTAAGCCCGCCCAACTCCAAAGGGAGCCTATCAGCTTCGGCTAAACAAGCCTCAACATAATGGCAACCAATCAATGTCCACTTCAGGCTGTGACTGACAGTTGTTTCCCCACCCTCAACAACTCGAACACAGGAGGCCAACGCATAAAAAGGGCTATTAGAAAAAAGCAACTAACCTACAGAAACAATTAAGGTACAGATTAAAATTTAGATTAACACGATAAAAAACGCGCTGTGATGTAATTAATTAATCGCAATTAACGCGATAGTTTGACACCTCTACTAGTAATCATCATCTTCATAATAATAATGATGGTAACCATTATCATGTATTAGGGGGAATACTTTATTTTAAATCCAAAAAGGCCACATTTTATAGTCTATATGCACTATGTACAAGATACCACCACTGTTGGAAATTATGATTGCCTTTTTGAATTGTCTGTGTCGGTCATGTAATATTTCCGTGTCTGTGTCATTTCTTTAGACTCCCTGGTAGAGATGTCAGTGCATAAGGTGGCCCTTAAGCCTGTGTTGGCTCACATCTACTCTTGCATTCATATCTGCCGCACCAATGACGGCAGTCTGCAACGGTTGGAGAGCAAACAACGTGTTCTGGAAGACAACGGAGTGGAGGCGCTGGGAGGAGCGGCTGGAGTTGGAGTTCCTGACTCAGTCACTCTTGAGCGGATCCAGCAAAGGTGGTTGAGGATGCACGAGGCCTACTCCCCAAACAAGAAGGTCCATATCCTGCTCAAAATCTGCAAGAGCATCTACCACAGCATGAGTGCCAGCGCCAGCTCAGGTAGCCTGCTGATTATTTTTATTGCTTTTATTTTTATTTTTTAAAGCACATGGTTAAGAGGAGAAACCATACCCAGCATGGCCAAAGCACCAGTCTCTTTTCTTACAGATGTGGTGTTTGGAGCTGATGATTTCCTGCCTTGCTTGACATGGGTACTTTTGCGCAGTGAACTGGTCAATTTGCAGATAGACACCGACTACATGATGGAGCTACTGGACCCCACACAGCTGCAGGGAGAAGGTCCGGAAGATAGAGTAACGCTCACCTACATGCAAAAACAAACAAACAAGCAAAATTACAGTGCCACCAAAACACATGCGTCATGGTTTATACTTTTCAGCTTTTTTGATAGCTTCAGATGCAAATGATGCATTTCGACAGTTTCATTATTGTTGTAGATACTTTATGTGTGGATTTCTGTTTGGCCAAGTGATTCCCAAGCACTCTGCCGTGGCAAATTAGTGTGCTACGAGAGAGGTATGATTGAACTATACATTGGTCTAAAAATTATTTTTAAAGATCAGTTTGTGTCTTTCTTCACTTCCTGCAAATATTCCCGCATGAACAAAATGCACACAAGAGTCAAACCCTGGACCTTGGATCTGTGAGGCTGACGTGCAAACCACTAGACTGTGATTCATTCATTAAATTACAACCATATTATGCACCCAATAAATGTGCAATGTGTTCGAGGTGCCATTGCTTTTACAATTCTCACATTTTTTTTCCATCAACAGGTGGCTACTACCTGACAACCCTGTACGCCGCTCTCTACTACATCAGCAGCTTCCAGCCACGCTTGGCCGCCCGTCAGCTTAGCGTCGAAGCCCAACACTCTCTCAGCCAATGGCATCGCAGGCGCACCCTGCACAGCAACCAATCCCGTCACAGTACGCACCGACGGACCATTCGCAGACAGATGTGTCCTGAGGAGTCAGTGCAGGCTTCCGTGACAGAGAGTTCGGATGTAGAAGAAAGTGGGGAAGATGAGCCGCAACGGGAGACAGAGAGCGACGCAGAGACTGAAGGTGAACGCACTGAGCGGCAGCATGGACAGGATGCAGACGAGGACACTGAATGAGGATTGGAGGAAGAAAGGACATAAGATTAAAAATGTAAGACAACGTGGACTATGTTTGCTGAAATGGCTACTACATTGGCTTTAACCACGGCTAACTACCACATAAAGTCAAAACATGACTTGTTCAGGATTTAAACGCAGGAAAACCCTTCCGTCACACTGAGCCTACAACCTGAATCACATTACACAGGCGACTTGGTAGTTGGCAAGGCCAATTTTTTTCTTCATAAATCATACATTCTACATGTTTTTTTATAAATCATATACACACATATACAGAGCTGAGTTAATCCTACATTCTGTTCATTTATTGTGCATTTTTTTTGACTGGGGCTAAGAATATCCATCCATCCATCCATCCATTTTCTGATTCGCTTTATCCTCACAAGGGTCGCGGGGGGTGCTGGAGCCTATCTCAGCCGTCTTCGGGCAGTAGGCGGGGGACACCCTGAACCACTTGCCAGCCAATTGGAGGGCACGCAGAGACAAACAGCCATCCACGCTCACACTCACACCTAGGGGCAATTTAAAGTATTCAATCAGCCTGCCATGCATGTTTTTGGAATGTGGGAGGAAACCGGAGTACCCGGAGAAAACCCACACAGGCCCGGGGAGAACATGCAAACACCACACAGGGAGGCCGGAGCTGGAATTGAACCCGGTACCTCTGCACTGTGAGGTCGACGCGCTAACCATTGGACCACCGAGCCGCCTGCTAAGAATATTATCATTGTTATTGTCATACATGTACAGGAATGACATTTGCAACTATATCTTTTCAAACTATGCAAGCCGCCCGCTAAGAATATTATCATTGTTATTGTCTGTCATACATGTACAGTAATGACATTTGCAACTATATCTTTTCAAACTATGCAAAAAGCCTGTCTGACATGAATTAATGATTCCTCCTTGATGAATGTTTCAGAGAAAGTGAAGAGTCCTTTTATCTGCTACGTTGCAGGTACAGTACTTGTTTTTGTAGCTGCAGATCTCCAGCCTGTGTCAAAACGTCCTCTGACGTGACTTCTGTTTCTTACGTTGAGGATGTATGATCATTGGCATGCTGTTTTACTCGTTCACTGTTCAAATTTCCTCTGTGAACGTTCAAACACCAACAGGTGCATATTTTTCCAGGCGCTTGTGCAGGTGTGGTGGTAGAAACACAAAGTTCTCGGGACGGTTTCAAACTCCCTTTTGAAAAAAAAAAAAAACACATTTATAGCATAGATTTCAAGAGTCACACCATTAGCACTATTTCCTTTGATTTAGCAACCACAAGTACATTTCAAATCTGTTGGAGGAGACACATATCAAATTTGGCTCGGGGTATTTTTTAGGTCAACTTGGGGAAAAGTCACCAAATTTCACGGTGGAAGAATTACATTGTAGGTATTTTTATTCCTGGCAAAAATGGGTCACATTTGATCACGACAGTATGTGGGGTTGAAGTGATGTTGTGTATGCGAGAGCTTTTCCCTTGAAATGCATGCGGGCATATTTGAATTGAAGAAAGACACCAACATAAGGTACTTGTTTTTGCAGCTGCAGATTTCCAGCCCGTGTCAAAACGTCCTCGGACGTGACTTCTGTTTCTTACGTTGAGGATGTATGATCATTGGCATGCTGTTTTACTCGTTCACTGTTCAAATTTCCTCTGTGAACGTTCAAACACCAACAGGTGCATATTTTTCCAGGCGCTTGTACAGGTATGGTGGTAGAAAGTTCTCGGGACGGTTTCAAACTCCCTTTTGAAATCGTTTACCAATGTCCCAAGGAAAAAAAAAAAAACACATTTATAGCATAGATTTCAAGAGTCACACCATTAGCACTATTTCCTTTGATTTAGCAACCACAAGTACATTTCAAATCTGTTGGAGGAGACACAGATCAAATTTGGCTCGGGGTATTTTTTGGGTCAACTTGGGGAAAAGTCACCAAATTTCACGGTGGAAGAATTACATTGTAGGTATTTTTATTCCTGGCAAAAATGGGTCACATTTGATCACGACAGTATGTGGGGTTGAAGTGATGTTGTGTATGCGAGAGCTTTTCCCTTGAAATGCATGCGGGCATATTTGAATTGAAGAAAGACACCAACATAAATTGAGCTTGTGCTTATGAGTGAGTGAAAAACGGACTATCCGAGCCAGATGCCCCTCTTCAACTCAAAAAGACAGTAATACCTTTGTACCACTAGGGGGCAGTTATGCACGTATCCGACCTTCTATTCTTCTAACGCTTGTCCTCATTGAAGGTGCGCACAATGGGTCACCAAATGATAGACCCCAAGTAGCACATCAGTAGCTTGCAGGCCAGGCAGCTGTTTGGATAATGGATGGGTTGATGCATTTTACATATAAATATGCTGGTCAATGGGGCAAATTTGCAAATTCGGAAGTGTGTATGAAAGAGGTAGCATTTTTCATTTATCAATTGAAATAATTTTTTTAAAAGGCCCACTGCTGCAGTTGCAGAAGCATGTGTATTACATGCATCACAATTATTACCGCTTTTAATTAGATTTTTTATATAATATGTCACTTTTTCAGTCAGCTCTTTTAGTTTTATTGAGTGGTACCTGTAAAAATTTGCATGATTCAATATCAAGCAAAGTCAATGACAGCAGGCGACACTATTGTTGCAAGCTGCTACTGCTGCTGTTGTTGTCTTGACTTGGAGGTCGATAAAGAACACAAGAGCAGTTTTGGACCAATTCATTCTTTGGCAATGAAGGCCGCGTTGAAGCTAACAAGGAAACCGATTGAGCGCACGACTTGTTTGAGGAACGCACGGAGCCTTGAGGACATCAAGAAATCTTGAGCACAAACTAACTTGCAGCCAGGAAAAGAAGAGCGAGATACATTTGAGATGTACGACTGCAGAATGGCGGCTATGTTCCAACCACCTGAGTCAGCTGACAAGCTTACACAGTGGTGGGAGGGCCAAGGTATTGTACTTGTATTTCCAGTGAGAATTAATTCATAAACAGCAGGTAGGTCGACAAGTAGTGTGTTGGAAGCTGTACCCATGCGCATGTGATAATGCTGAAATTGAGTCCAGACATAAAATGGACCTAAAAGCCCAAGTGAAATTACTTAATTCCTTTCATGCACCAAGTAACCTGATAACATGATTAGCTGTCCACTGTGGTAACCGCTGTTCCTGAAAGGGTTAAACGGCTTTGCTTCGGTTTGGTACATTTTATTACATGAAGACGAAACATACAAACATATACGCAAAATAATAATTTTTAAAAACTCATACATGATTACCCCAGACCATAACCAACCCCACTCCCCCACCACCCCGCTTCACTCAGCTGCTCTCCACCTACCTCTGGAACAAGTACATTTGCCCCCAACAAGTCATTTTGGAAAAGAAAATATATGTACCAGGACTAGAAACACATTGCATTGCAATTCTGTTATCAATCACGATGTAATCAACAGCATGTATGTATCCAATATCCTCATGAATGCACATAAATGACGCACAAACACATGTAAATAGTTATACGCAGGGGCACTTATGTAAATGTTACACACAAACAGCTCAATGTACACGCATATGGAAACATCGATATGTACCAGGACTAGAAACACATTGCATTGCAATTCTGTTATCAATCACGATGTAATCAACAGCATGTATGTATCCAATATCCTCATGAATGCACATAAATGACGCACAAACACATGTAAATAGTTATACGCAGGGGCACTTATGTAAATGTTACACACAAACAGCTCAATGTACACGCATATGGAAACATCGCTGAATTCTTAATGACCAAGCCAATCAAATTTGCCTAATGAGACATCTGGCTTTTTGCCTGCATGTTGATGTCAAGCACCGAAACAGCTGGCAAAACACACACACACACACACACACACACACACACACACACACACAAGCAAAACTTAAGGATGTGTTAAAAGGAGAATGAGAATGAATGATCAGAACAAGACTGGCGCATGGTCGCCCCACCATATATTTCATATGCAATATATTATGCATACATGAGTGTGCGTCTAAAATACTCACCACATTCATGAATTAGATATATGACTGTGTGTGTATGAGCGAGAGTGTGTGTAAAATGGGAGTGTGGGGGGGGGGCGGAGGACAGA
>NW_017842059.1:1722516-1757627 GCF_001891065.2 Hippocampus comes
GCGTCAGAATGGCGGCTATGTTCCAACCACCTGAGTCAGCTGACAAGCTGACACAGTGGTGGGAGGGCCAAGGTATTGTACTTGTATTTCCAGTGAGAATTAATTCATAAACAGCAGGTAGGTCGACAAGTAGTGTGTTGGAAGCTGTACCCATGCGCATGTGATAATGCTGAAATTGAGTCCAGACATAAAATGGACCTAAAAGCCCAAGTGAAATTACTTAATTCCTTTCATGCACCAAGTAACCTGATAACATGATTAGCTGTCCACTGTGGTAACCGCTGTTCCTGAAAGGGTTAAACGGCTTTGCTTCGGTTTGGTACATTTCATTACATGAAGACGAAACATACAAACATATCCACAAAATAATAATTTTTTAAAACTCATACAGTATTACCCCAGACCATAACCAGAAACATACAAACATATACGCAAAATAATAATTTTTAAAAACTCATACATGATTACCCCAGACCATAACCAACCCCACTCCCCCACCACCCCGCTTCACTCAGCTGCTCTCCACCTACCTCTGGAACAAGTACATTTGCCCCCAACAAGTCATTTTGGAAAAGAAAATATATGTACCAGGACTAGAAACACATTGCATTGCAATTCTGTTATCAATCACGATGTAATCAACAGCATGTATGTATCCAATATCCTCATGAATGCACATAAATGACGCACAAACACATGTAAATAGTTATACGCAGGGGCACTTATGTAAATGTTACACACAAACAGCTCAATGTACACGCATATGGAAACATCTTATCGCTGAATTCTTAATGACCAAGCCAATCAAATTTGCCTAATGAGACATCTGGCTTTTTGCCTGCATGTTGATGTCAAGCACCGAAACAGCTGGCAAAACACACACACACACACACACACACACACACACACACACACACACACACACACACAAGCAAAACTTAAGGATGTGTTAAAAGGAGAATGAGAATGAATGATCAGAACAAGACTGGCGCATGGTCGCCCCACCATATATTTCATATGCAATATATTATGCATACATGAGTGTGCGTCTAAAATACTCACCACATTCATGAATTAGATATATGACTGTGTGTGTATGAGCGAGAGTGTGTGTAAAATGGGAGTGTGGGGGGGGGGGGTTACCACAGATGGCTGTGCCCTAAGGCATCTGAGGTACTGCAGCTCGATTGTGAAGACTGCATAACACACACATCCACGTGAGTGTGCGTGTGTATGTGTGTGTGTGTGCGCGCGCTTACAAACTTTTACTGTACAGAGGGCAATGGTTCATCACAAATAAATGAAAATTCATGGGTGACTCAAATTCCCTATTTTGCACATTAATAAAATCTTTTCGGGAAATATGACATTTGAATTCAGGAAAAACTTTTGCCCATACACCCAAAGCGATGAAGGGACACTCCGGTGATTTTAATATCAGGCCTTCAGTTTAGCACAAGATGAGGTCAGACGGAGTCAACCAAAGCACTAATTCCGATGATGATAATCAGCATCATGTATGTGTTTTTTTTCCCCCTCATCAAATCTGTGCCATTGAAGCGGTCATGATAGCATTAGCAAAAAGCAAACAGTTGTCGTGCTAAGGAGTCGTAAGAGGCCGATGTGGGACCATCCCACATAAACCGTGGACGAGCCCGTTTCCACTGTGATCTTTCAACGGCTGTCACCATCCAACAGCTTTCCCCTGCCGCCTGCACGCACACACACACTCACTCACACACTCACACAAATAAAGCGCCTTTTGCTTTCGAAACCTCCGCCCTGTCCTTTTTCACCTCTCTCTTTTATGCAACTCCTTGTTGCTGTTTTCCTCTATTCCCTTCTGCATTCATCTCTTCATTTAGTCTTTCCATCCACCGCCCACTCCCTCAGTTACCCCCTCCCTTGAAGTCCCTTCCTCACCCTCCTCTCCCTCTTGTCTGAACTCTTGACAGGTATGTAATTGAATGATTAATGACCAACAGAGTAGGCCCTCTACACACACACACACACACACACACACACACACACACACACACACACACACACACATGCACCTATTTACGCCCTCAAACATCGGCCATGCACATTACATACAGACCATTGCCAAGCATTACATTCAAACCAATGATGGAACGTCATTCGCAATTGGAGAATTGCTGCGCACTCAAAGAAATAAAAATACAGAATCTGACTGTTGATTTGCCATTTGTTTGGAAGTTTCAGAGTGAGTGAGTTCGATTCCCATTCCAATAACCTTTCACCTTCTTGTACAGCAAAACACACACACACAGGCGCACACATGCACACAATATGCGACAACAACCATGAATAGTTTTCATTACCTTCCTCCTCCTCCTGGAGTAGCCTCCATTTGTTCACATAACGTTTCATTTGCTGCAGTGTCCAAGGCAGGTTGTGGGATCAATCTATCGCCTGGCCAACGTACACTCATACAACACGTGAGTGACCGAGCACTACACTTAAAAAGATCAGGTTCACCTCAGGTTTACTTCCTCGCTAATAACTATTTCCTGAGGATTTTATCAGATGTGTCTGTGTGGAGTGTGGCTCTAGAATAGAATAGAATCGAATAGACACACTCAGAATCACGCCACATACATTAATAAAGCGCCCTATATAATGAATCTGTTGTGCTGTTCAAATGTGCAGTGAGTAGAGATTGTCCCCCACATAGTGCCCACATTGCATCTTGAAAAATAGTGACTGACTGATGGTCACTAGAAAAGCAATGTACCCCATGATGCATTGCGACTGATATGGAAAAATAATTTCAATGTTTTTGACTATCCTTTGAGTTTTCAGTGCAAGACAAATTCCCGAGTTGTGACGCGCAAGCTCACAGATGGATATTGATACAAAGTGCTTTCACTGGATTAATATTGGAAAATACGTTGCCTTTTCATATGACGGATGATTCAGCTATAAACTATAGTCCACGCTATTAACTCATTCAGTACCAGCCAATTCTAGACAAAGTCTGAAAAGACGTTTAAAAACGTCTTTGGGAGTGAATGAGTTAAGATACTTAAATAAGATAAGACAAGAAATCCTTTATTAGTCTTGCAATGGAGAAATTCCCAATTCACAGCAGCAAAGTTATGAAAGGAAGAAGTAGAAGAACAAAATATAGGAGGGTTGGGAATGAGTGCTGATGAAGAAATAAAAACCCCAAAACAAAGGTCACTGAAATCTTTTTTTAGATTTTGATCAGGATTTAAAGACGGGCAGTTCAAAAAAGTCCGATGTCTAATTCTCAGCCATTCTTGGGGGATTTTTGCTGTTGGAGGACCCAGGCGGGAGCTTTTCTGACATAGGGCGCATTTCACTCCAGGATGCCTTGTTTCATTTTATACAGCGCAGACTGAAGACACTCTGCGCCCAATGCAGCAAAGTAGTCCCGCAACAAAACAGAGCTGGCTCATTGTTTCACAGTAGGCACAGCGTTCTTTACTTTGCCCACAGGCACAGGCGAACAAAAAACTCGAACTACATGCAGGAAAAAAAATAAAAAATAGAATGGTTGCTGAAATAACTTGAGACTGGAATTTGGCGTATTATTTGTGGACAATCACCATGCTTCTGGGAGAATGTCCTTTGGACAGAAGAAACAAACATGACTTTCCGGCACATCGCATCATCTCATGTAAAAGGGTGCATAAAATGAGGCAGGAAAGAACACTGCACTAGATCACTTTGGAGGAGGCTCGGTTATGCTGTCGAACAGCTTTGCTGCTGCAATTGGAACAAGGTGTCTTAAATCTGTGCAGGCTACAATGAATTCTCAAGGCCAGAAAGGCATTTTGTTCGAAGGTTCGGGATGTACCGCAGGTCCTGGGGATTCAAACAGGATGAAGCGCACGGCTAAAAACGCACACAAAATGGCTTTGAAGCAATTCATGGGACAATTCTAAAGTGACTTTCGGTGAGTCCTGATCTAAATTTTGTACAGCCTTGATGGGAGAAGCTGCATGCTTGGAGAAGGCATGCTTCAAACTCGAGACATGCCATAGGGAGTATACAAGTTTCAATCTCTTCATTGCAGTGACAAAAGGTTGTGCAAAAAAAAAAAAAATTAAGATAATGAAATCATAATTTTTTTCCATCACAATGACAGATTTTTATTATTTCAATGTATTTTTATTTATTGCACTAACATTAAAAGACTGAAATGTTGACAACAATCATATAGTTTAGCCAGCCTTCAATGCAATCAATTTAATATTTTTGCAATCATTTTATTGCTTGAAGATTTTCAGGGCAAGCTGTCAGTTGTAGCTTAAAACGACAATGATCATTTTTATGACATGAATATCCTGTATGACCTTTGTGGTTGATTGAAGCAAGCGGACAAAACTTTTGGATCGGGACAAGCAAGCAGGCACTACAGTGAGGCGGTAAAATAGTGAGTGAGAACGTTGTGTAAGGGAGGTGTAGGGGCGCTGAGGTCGGGACCTCGGTACCAGGGAGAAGAGTCATTTCCTGTTGACCTCAGTTTGAACTGCAACCCCTGACCCCCCCTGCTGCCTCAGGCCCCACTAGGGGGCAGGGTGAGGTCTGAGGGGGCTCTTTAGGTTTGAGGGGTGAATGCACGTTTCTTTATGAGAGGAACGCGTGAGGACGTATTATTTGAGAGATAGAGCCTTCCCCTGGACTCACGATGTAAAAGATAGACAAGTATTCCAATTAAAAGACTTCCCAAAGCATGTCTGTGACATTCTGTCATCAAAGCATCCAAACAGGGACATTTTATCCAGGGGTGAAATTGGCTGTCTCGTGCAGTGCGACAGCACTCATCCCACCCGACATACTGCTGGGCCAATGGAGAGCTTTTGTTAGAATGAGAACTCGTGGGGCAGATCTTGCTTGTTGGTTCCTGACGGCTTTCCGCTGTCTCCTCTTCTGACGCGCTTGGTGGTTAGCGTCCCCAGCTAACGGCTGTATGCTAACAGGCGCGTAGCCCTGAGTCGTGCTGAACAATTCAAAAGAATTCAAATGGACCTTGCAATGTAGTGCGATGCAATTTTCACAAAGCAAAGGCTGTAATTTTGCAGGGAAAAAAAGCTTGTCATTTTTGTATTTGTTTGGTGTCGAGATAAGTTCAGTGTTTAATAAGTGCAGTCCACACAGAAAAATGACCCATCCACATGTGGTACAAAAAAACATTTTAATTCTTTGACCATATCATTCATTCAGAAATATTTTTCAATGCAGTCCGAGCAGAGCAGAGTTGATCGGGAGCAGAGTGTTTAAAGTCCTTTGGCTGCAGCTCCCGTCTCACTGCTGCGACACACAACACGTATGCAAAAGCTTGAAGAGCTTGTCTCCACCGTGTGCGCGTGCACGTGTGTCTGTGTGTGTGTGTGTGTATGTGTGTGCGCGCGCGCTCGTGCAACGTACGCCCGTTGGCATATTAAGGAGGTAAGTGGTATGAGAGCGAGGCAGACTGGAAGTCATTCATCGTGTTTAGCTTCATGCTGAGGACGAGCAACGAAGATTTCAAACAAGCGTGGGTCAAACTGCAACTGCCGTGAGTGGCTCACATAAATACAAAAATAGAATAAAAACTCAGATAAGCCTTAAATAAAGAGTGGGAGAAAAGTGTGTGTGTGTGTGTGTGTGTGTGTGTGTGTGTGTGTGTGTGTGTGTGTGTGTGTGTGTGTGTGTGTGTGTGTGTGTGTGTGTGTGTGTGTGTGTGTGTGTGTGTGTTTTCTGGGCAGTCACTTGTGCAGGAAGACAGAGCTTGAAGAAGGCATGGTCACAGGATCGAGGCGCATCCAGTTAATGTCTTTGTAGTGTAAAAACATGTCTGGTGATAAATATTGGTCTGTCATCCAATCGTCTCTTGCGGTGGTCCAACAACACGCGTGGCGGGATATCAACGTTAAAGCATTGGTCTCATCCACAGGACACAGTGAAGGCGATGGGAGCGGAGGAAGCACTTCTACTCGGAGAGAGGTATGGCTTAAACCAGTGTGTGTGTATGTGTGTGTGTGTGTGTGTGTGTGTGTGTGTGTGTGTGTGTGTGTGTGAGAGAGAGAGAGAGAGAGAGAGAGAGAGAGAGAGAGAGAGCTACATTGAGGTCATTGTCTTTGGGTAGGGAATGTAAACTCTTGGAGCAATTAGTCTTGTTTTCTTTAAATAGTGTGTTGAAATCATCTCACGCGCACACACACACACACACACACACACACACACACACACACACACAGACGCCCTCCACAGCTAGTGTGCATGGATGTCCAGTCCTTGTGCAAGGAGGGGCTCAGTGGTGTGAGCGTGTGGCGGCGGGTGAAGCAGCATGGCGGCGTGCGGGTGCGGGCCCGGGTAGGGGTGGATGGAAGGTCCTGGGTGGGCTGGATAGGCTGCTTGGGATAGCAGAGCCCCGGAGTAGTCCCCCTGCAGAGACGGCATCCCTTGAAGACCTGCATGAGGTGGCAGAGAAGGGATATGGGTCACAATTTGAGCACGCCAACCACTTTGGCATGACAAAACGCCCATATACACACAGTACAGACACATGAGCTTGTTGTGGAAGTTGGAGCTGTCCTGGGAGAATGTGCTAACTGTGGCTGTTGTCCAAATGATTGCTCCATATTATTTCAACTATCAAATGGCACTTCAGATCCACCCTAAAGTGGCTTTTGTTCTGCTGTCTTTCCCTTCTAGTGGTTGTCTGATAGCGGCCGCGATGGCATAATCCGGCATCAACATATTTTCCCCAAATTGTCCATGGCCGCTTCGCCCCTGCTCATATGTGTGGCCTGACCAATGTTATATATGTGAGGGGGGGAAAAAAATAGGAAATTAGCCCCAATTTTTAGATAGATGGTTTCATCCCAACCCCAGCAAAAAGCGAATCTTCCCCATTCTTCTCTACTGGAAAATTAACATATTTTCCCCAAATTGTCCATGGTCGCTTCGCCCCTGCTCATATGTATGGACTGACCAATGTTATACGTGTGAGGGGGGAAAAATTAGGAAATTAGCCCCAATTTTTAGATAGAAGGTTTCATCCCGACCCCAGCAAAAAGCGAATCTTCCCCATTCTTCTCTGATTTTAGACGTATGAGGATTCCGCCCGATGGCAGCGATGCACATTTTTATGCTTCTGCCAGAGTTGAAATAAGTTGGTCCACTTAGAGACATTCTTATCGGCTTAATCGGCATTATTTTTGCCGGATTTGCTGTATTTTACGACATCCATATCACTTAACATTTGTACATTTTACTATTTTACTACAAGGAGGCTTTCAGATTATTTCCTGTTGAAAATGTCAATGTATTATTTATTGTAGTCGTAGAGACCAAATAAAAAGTCGCTTCAATGTACGCTCAATCCTTGACTCAAACAGAGTGCGTGCACTCTATGACATGTTAAATAAAAATTAAAGTCATCATTGCTTGCAGAATTCATTTCTGTATTTGAGGAAAAACTGCGGCGTCTATTCAAAGTGTGTTTTCTTTTAACCACAGTCCACCGCGCTTGAATTTGTCTGAAAACAGAGTGCGTGCACTCTATGACATGTCGTTAAATAAAAATTAAAGTCATCATTACTTGCAGAACTCATTTCTGTATTTGAGGAAAAACTACGGCGTCTATTCAGAGTGTGTTTTTTTTAACCACAGTCCACCGCGCTTGAATTTGTCTGATGGCTTTTAGTCATCAACGCGTCCGTGACGTTGTAGTTTACCTGCTGCTCGGAGGCCGAGGTGGGCTTGTCCGTCAAGTCCGTAACCAAGAGCTGCTCCCTCTGGGCTGTAGGGACCACCCTGACCTGTCGGGGGCCAAAATATCCACAACCTCAGTCCACAGCCAAAAGGGACGGACGGCCAACGCTGGCTGACTTGGAAACACGAACCTGAGCGATTTGACTGGTCGATCATGGGCTGAACGATTCTCCTCCTGGCGTTGATAAACCTGAAACAAAAGAGTGCCGAGAGAATGGAAGGGGGTCCGCTTGGGGAGGAAAAAGGCTGACAGAGAAACTGTTAACCTTTTCCCTTTTCCAACCACTTAACCCTTTCAGAGGGTAAAGTAAATCAACGTTTGAACAGAGCTTGTTTTGATCACGCTGTGACAACTGATTGATCTGCTGAGATGGTCGGGCTCTGTGTGTGTGTGTGCGTGTGCGGTTATGTGAATCCATCAAGGTTTTGAATCTGAATGTGTTTTGTTAAAAACGATGGTAGCCTTGGAAAGTAGCCCTTTATTGCCAAGGTAACGCACCATAGTTGCCGGGTAAAAATTCCAAATGGAGACCACTTTCAGAATCGCATGCTTGTCCCGAGCCCAAAAAAAGTTGCTAAGTATAATTATTGCAATAGTTGCGATTGAATGGACACAATATGTATACAGTAATCCCTCGTTTATCACGGTTAATGGGGACTAAAACCACCCGCAATAAATGAAAATCCGCGAAGTAGCGACCCCCCCCATATAGGTACATGTACATAATATTTATAAGGCCAAATTTAATGGTATACATGCATGTAGAAGTACATCTTGAAGTCATTAACATGACTTAATGCTGTAGACTAATAGATTTAAACATATATAAATTAGGTTAGTTTATGAATAACAAAATGCAGTAAACATAAAAAAAAATATTTTTATATATTTTTTGTTTTTTAAGTCTGTAAAAAGTCCGCAAACGGTCCGCAAGAAGCTGCGAAAGTCAGCAAAACAACAGCGAGTCACATAGAGCAACATATACAGTACTGTACTACATGTATATGAATTATTTTTATTTTTGTTTTTTATTTTTTTATGAATATGTTTGAAAAAATCCGCGATGCACTGAAGCCGCGATAAATAATAGCGAGGGATCACTGTATTTGAATTATCCCCCAAGCAAAAATGTTGGAATTTCAGGTATTTCAACGTGTGCCCTGTAAAGGGTTTACAGGACATGGGGGTTTGCTGTAAATAATTTGAATATTGGATATTGATTTGCTATGCAAGTTTTATGAACTGGGTGTGAGTCCAATTTACTGCACCGCCGCTCCTGGACCAAAATGCTTAGTGGGATGTTTCGTCTCCCTTTTAAACCGGCTTTATTTTTAGATTTCATTGCCCTCTCATAAAAACGGCGCACTTTGATTTAATTCACATCTATATCCGACAGAATCCCCTCAGCAGAGCTTTAACAAGCGAAACAACGCGGACGAAGCCGGCTTTATGGTTGACGGCAAATAATACGACCCCGTGCGTTGGAGAAATGACAATTCATATATTTCAAGTAGGCCGAGTGATTATTGAAAAACCGCAGCGGTCAAATGGGTGTATTGATCGGTAGTACACTGACCAGTTGTTGACCTGTAAGATGGTCAGACCCGTGTCCAGTGACAGCTGCTTCTTCTGCTCCTCCGATGGGTATGGGTGCTGAAAAAGGACACACAACACAGCTAAAGGAAACATCACAAGGCTTTTTTTTTTTTTTTTTTTTTTTTACTTTACAAATGTGAGTTAATTTCAGTCGTCTCGACAGCAGGAGGCTCTGTGGGCTGGTTAGTGGTTTTAGTTTATAGCCAGAATGAAGACCAGTATGGGAAATCTCAGGGTAACTACTGATGACCTGGCTCTCCTATTTTCACCCTTCGAAAACACACAAATCTATGCGCGCGAGTGTGTGTGTGTGTGTGTGTGTGTGTGTGTGTGTGTGTCTGTCACTCACACACACACACACACACACACACACACGCACAGTGGCACAATTGAAGGGAAGCAACATTTGACCTGCCTCATTTAGTCACTAATTACCAATCTTACAGCCTGGTCTGACAATTACTCACCCCATTTATTTCACTTCCGCAATTATTCAGTCGCAAGCATATTCATATAATCGCTTCATCTCCGAGTCTTCATTGAATTTAACTGACCTCCCCTTGCTCCACTCTCCAGTATTTCCAGCCGTGTCAGTAAAGCTGCACCTACAGGCTAAAAATCCTCTCCTTCAGCAATCATCTTTTTATTTGCTCAAGCCCCATTGTCGGTGTTCGCCATTCATATGAGCAATAATGATCAGAAAAGGTTGAAAGCATGCCTCACCGTTAGATGCTGGAAGAGCCATGCTCTCATTATGTTTGTGGCCACTTTGGGGAAAATGCCTCTCTTCTTGTTGTTTCTCCTCTCTCTGTCAGACTCGTCCTCTTCTCCTGTGCTGGGGGAGGCCACTCCTGTGTCCAGGCCGTCGCCTGGAAGCAGAGAAAGTACCGACCTAATGTGAGAAAGTGCCAGAAACTGAGGCAGGGGCGGGGGAACTTGACAGACGATTGCTTGCAACTCAAAGAAAAGCGACGCCACAACATCCAACTTCATCAGGAGAGGTACCGCCGCTCGTTCCTGCCGACTGCTGTCAGGCTATTGAATAGACAGACCTGAAAACCTGGACTCACCCCCACGCACCCTTTTTTAATATGCTTCTATCAACATTTTATCATTCATATTTATTTATATACTTTTTGTTCTTCTACTTCTCCCTTTCATAATTTTCTTGCTGTAAATTGGGAATTTCTCCATTGTGAGACAAATAATGGTTTTCTTATGCCTTATCCGTCCCTGTCGAGTCAGTAAATACTGGTAGCCTAAGATGGGTGAACATTACAGTTGAGCTAACATACCTGTCAACTTGTACGTTTTCCACGTATTTTATACGTTTTTTTATCATTTCAAATCATGTACGGCGTACTACAACTTTTATATGGAAAAAAAAAAAAAACAATTGTGAACCGATCTCGCAAAGACCATTTTGGCCCAAATCCAGATCGTCTCACCTGCTGGTAGCCAACGACAATGTCGTCGTCGATCGCTACTGTTGTCAGGGCAAACCAGCAAAAGTAATCCTCAATCGTATATTTTTTTTCATCGCTGCGTACGGTCGGATTGATAAAGCATGATGTGCGCATGCGCGGTAAGCCGTTGTACGGGTTTTTGTTGCTTTGTAAGGGGAATCGTAATCACTTATAAGGGCAGCTATTAGCCGAGGTTGACAGGTATGAGCTAACTCATAGCTAACTCTTTTTTTTTTGAGTGTGTGTGCGTGTGTGTGTGTGTGTGTGTGTGTGTGTGTGTGTGTGTGTGTGTGTGTGTGTGTGTGTGTGTGTGTGTGTGTGTGTGTGTGCGTATTGCATGTAGGAGGGCACCTGTATCACTACAGTTGTCCGCTGTGCTGTGCGAAGGCAAACCACAGGTGCCTGGGGTTCCCAAAGGAGTGGTGGCACATTCATCTGGCTCTCGTAACCACGACGCATTCTGCAGAATCAGAGAGAGAGCAGGAGGGGTGAAATCAGCGAGTCATGAAACCTAGAGCCATTGGCCAGACAAATGTCAGGTTCCCCTTCCTCCTCTTCGTTCTGCGTCTTCTCACTTTGTGTCATGTCTCACCTGTTCTGACAAACTAGTGCAGGATCCGTTAAAATCCTCCATGTCAGACTTGGAGCCTCCCTCCCGTTCATCCAGGACCAAGTCTGTGGGCATTTTGCCCTTCAGACAGGTGATGTAACGGTGGCAGAAGTTATCACATAGGTCGTGCACCTTTGAGAAAGAATACAAGATCGACTTTTCAGCTACTATTGCTTAATATTCACATGTACAGTCCACATAACATTGAGACTACTAAAGTGAAATTATCCCAACAAACCAAAAGCCTTTATGCCCGTTTGACCGCAGCATCTCAATTAAAAACAGTCCTGGCCCTATTTGTGTTCATTATAATTATTTTTAACCTAAAATGTTTGCTCTGCACTTATCTCAAATGTGCGGGTGAACAACGGGTGGTCAACCAACCTTCTCTAACTCCAGCAAATGAAAGCGAAGAACTTGTATAGCCTGAATCATCTATGAAAAAAAGAAAGCTGACGATAAGTGCGACATATCGTTGGGATGTTTCTTCTCCAAAAACCATTCATGTGTCTTACCAAGTTGTCCAGCTCAGGATTTGAAGAAAATATTGGTTTCTCTGAACGAATCTGCGAAACAGCGTCAAAATGAGCCCGGTTTGCATTTGACATTTTTTCCGTCCGTTGGCTCTCAGAGTTGCCCCTCACCTGTTTAGCAAATGCAGCAATGTCATCGTTGAAGGATTCCGAGGAGCACACGTCGCTGTGACTTGTCATGCCGGGGAGGTGGGATGTGGCCGATAGGGAGGAGGAGTCTCGGGGGGAGCAGGTGGCAAGCTCACACTTTTCAAAAACTAAGGCCAGGAGTGGGAACAGTGGGTGACTGCACACACAGGCAAACAGTTAACATACTTCAACATAAACGCGGTGACAGTTGACACACAGCGTGAACGCCATACATTCACGGGAGGTGTGAGAAGTCATTTGAAAGCACAGTATCGATGAAAGTGACAGCTGTAAATGTCACATAGGGAAGACAAACACAGGCTGAATGTTAATGCGCTTCAAGTGCGCACGGCGGTTTCAAGTGTTTTCATAAATCCCGTATAGGATTTCAAACACGTGAACGCACCCGTAGATCTGGTCCTTGTGGTGTTTGAGGGAATCGGGGATGGGGGCTCCGTACTGAGGGGTAGGAAGTGGTCTGACATCCTCCCCGTAGACCCCCATCGACATGCCCTCCGTCCCCGAGTAGTGCACCAGATCTTCATACTGGGACACAATAAGAGTCAAATAGAGCGAACATGAGACACGTGTGGCATTGGACGGCATGGGCATTTTATACCAGGGATAATGTGCTTCTGTTCAATGTTATAAGTAAATTAAACAAATTAAACAAACAAACAGATAGATAAATATATATATATATATATATATATATATATATATATATGTGTGTGTGTGTGTGTGTGTGTGTGTGATATATATATATATAAAGACAATAGTTCATTTTGTGCACAGTAAAAAAAAATTTTAAAAATCCAACTTCTACACAACAATTAATTGTGTTTATATTTTTTCAGTTTTTAATTAATGCGTTTTTTTTTGTGTAAAAAATCATATTTTTATTTTACACTAATGAAGGGTTCGGTGAATGTGCATATGAACTGGTTGGGTTCGGTACCTCTAACAAGGTTAAGAACCACGACAGTATTGCAGTATATAAATGCAGTATTGTGCAAAAATCTCAGTTCACTACGAGCTTTTTACAGTAGCCTGTTGCCTGTTGCCAAAATAAAACAGCAGAAAAGAGTTCCATTCCACTTGGTATTTAAGCAGTGGTGCCCAACCAGTCGATCACGATCGACCGGTAGCCCGCAGACTGGCCCGAGTCGATCGTGTAGTGGGATGAATGGATGAATCATGTTATTCAAATCGTATGGGCTTGTCACTGTACCATTCACAAAGTGTGCGGTAATTCTGTACCGACTGGACATACACTGGAACACCGCCACCACCAAAAGCTCGTCTGCTGACAACAGTGGCTGACATACGCGCACCTTGACGTCTCCAACGTCATTTCTGCTCAACGTGAATTGACTTTCATCAGAGAACAGCACTGAGGCCCGCCGGTCCCTCGTCCAGCGTAAATGCTCCCTGGCCCATGCAAGACGAGATGTCTGTGCCTGCTCGTGTGGTCAGGTGCCCTTGTAGGTCATCCAGCACGTAGACCACGCTGATGTAAACGGTTTTGAATGGCCTGGCGTGACACTTGGGTGCCTCTCACCTCCCTTAATTAAAAGTGCCTGGAATTGAGTGCCATTCATCTTCCAGTTTCTGCATGACACTCTGTGACACTCTAAGCTCAGTGGCCACTTCCGTCTGAGAACGTCCTATTTGAAGCATCACAATGGCAAGGTACTGTTGATACATTGTGAGGTGTTGTCTTGGTCTCATGATGTCAAAATGTGAACAGCATGATGAGGACGACTGTTTAAGCACCGGCTCTAATTGAACCTGGACATTTAATGGTTGATTCAAGAGTAGCCTGTTGTGAATTAAGAAGAGCAATTTGTGCGAAAAGTACTGAAACATTTAACAGTTGGACATGTGCATTCAAAAGCCGAGAGAAGATCACATTAAGTTCAGGTTTGAATGCATTTTAGGCCCGTCCTGAAATTTCACCTGAAAGCCAAATGTCCCTCACTTTTTGTGAGTAGGGTCAGGTAGGCATTGAGTTCCTTTTCACAAACTCTTGGATGTACTTTCTTTTTCTTTTTTGTTCGTGTTAGGGGTCGTTGTAGCTGTTGCTCATTATTACATACGTGCGCACGTGCATGCGTCTGTGTATGCGTGCACGTGCGGCAAAGGGTCGATCGTGGGAGGTTGGTTGCTTGAAAAGGAGCTCTTCAGTCAAAAAAAGTGTGGGCACCCCGTATTTGAGGTTCAGAGCGCTTCCTTCGACTTAATATAGTTGGTCAATATTTTGTCTTGATTTCATTTTTGCCCTTACTGTGTTTATTGGGAACCTTGGGAATGGCTCGATATCACATTTCATCGGCAGAAGCCACTTGTTCAGTCTGAGTGGATTTTGGATCGGATTGGATCAAATGTTGGAAATGAGTTAGTTGTTCAAAAGGGAAAAGATTCTGAAATCGGATGAGATCATGTAATCCACGTTTGAATCTGGATCAATCAAGTCGCAACGTTCTAAATATTTCAGTAGGGTGTGGATAATTCTGACTGATCAAATAAGTAAATAAATAGATATATAAATAAATACATAAATAACAGACAGGATTATCTTGATCAAAAATAAAATACAAATAAACATTCTCTTTCCCCACGAGATAAGCCCCCAAACACATTTCAAGTACAAACTAAAATGATATCTTCAATTTATGTCATTCATCACCGTATATTAATTTCAAAGAAATAACATTGTTTATTTGAACTTTTGGACATTTTGCCTGGTTTTAATTTAAGACTTCTTCAAAATATCCACAATGTGTTTGTTTTAATATATTTGTTATTTTTTGCGGTTCAGGCGAGGAATCATAAAAGAAATCTTGAATAGAGGTGGGCGTTTGTTACTTTGGTGTTTTGTCACAAAACAAAAACAAGTAAAGTGACCCCATGTTGGCTCTTCTACCTGCATGTTTTTTTTTTACAATACTCATGTGATACATTGTCCCATTTCATGCGCCGATTATCTTGAAAATGGTGTTTCTGGATCAGGGAGATCGAACCTAATATTGCTTTGAAAAACCATCATCAGGGTAAAACAGATTAAACCGATCCTGGTTTGAAAAAAAATTGCACTTCCAAATCGGTATCATTTTGATCCAGATTACATTTTTGAACAACTGGCCCATAAAATATACAAACATGAATGCCAATCTTTCATCACACAAATGTCAGTTTAACTGTGGAATGTCCATTTTCGTGTTTTTTTTTCAAATGTGTTCTAATAAAGACATTGAGAAATTAAATGTGCTTAGTTAAGCATCTCTACAATATGTATCAGCAATATCCTGGAATGACAAATGTATTCCTCTACTATTGGAATTCCGCTTTTATGGTCGTTTGCATTTGCTTGTACAAGACCGTAAATATTCAAACATAGATGTGAAGTAATATAAAAGTAAAGTGAACGGGGGAGAAAAAAATAACACTGAAATTGTCCTTTTTCCTTTTCAAACAGCATGTTTGTATAAAATCATAAAGAAACAAATGTTCCAGGCGCTGAGCAAAATAAAACTTCATACTTTTTTTTTCCTCTGAAATAATTCAAGTCAAGTCAAGCTTTATTGTCAAAAATGCTCTATGTGCAACATACAGCACAGATGAAATTACTTTCCTCTCAACCACAGTGCAAACATTTTTTTTATAGACTTTCTATCCACCTTGCGGCAGTGCTGCATCGAGCCAGACAAATGCTGCATAAATAAAAATCACATTTTGTGCACTGTTTAACTCTTAAGCCCCTTTTGGATCCTCGTTGACAACAACTTCCTGAATGTGACACAACAGCGGAGCGGTTGAGATCTCGAAATAAAAAACGGGGCTTCATAGCAAAAGTCAGATTTGAGTGGCCGGTCAAAAACACCCCTGGTAATGTACTACCTCGCAGAGGTTTGCTATTTTGCCCTGAAAAATTGTAGCAATTGTGTGCCACACACGCATTCTCACACAAGCATTCCCTTAGCGGCACTTACACCCAAGGTATCATCAATATACATGTGCTTGGCTCCCTTGCTCCCGCCTCTCCTGCTCCTTCTCTGCGCTAGTGAGCTCATTTGTGCTCGGCTGCAGCTTCCCTCTCTGAGGCTGCTCAGGTCAGCACATCTACTTTTCTTCCAGCTAGATTAAAGGGACTCCTGTCACGGTCCCCGCAGAGCAAGTGAGATCACAACACCGACAGACAGCACCTGCTCCATTGGCCCGGACACCCTTCTTCCCATACTTCAGCGTTATTTTAAACGCGCCGTAAAAGTTATGATCTGCTTCGTGTAGTTTACGTCTGTGATGGACTTCTCCCCGTGGGCTACCACAGAGGTGATGATTTACCACGGAAGTGCACGCTGTGGTTGTAGAGGGAACAGTGAGGGAAATGATCCCTTCACCGATATTAAAAATAGATAACAATGACCGCCCATCCATTATCTGTGCCACTAACCTTGAGGTTAACCCGGTTAACGTAAAGACCGGCCATTCTGAGGGCATTCACAAAAAATAAATAAATAAATAAATAAATAAAATGCCTTTTTGCCTTCACCTGTAGCTGGTTCAAAAAGACAACAGTACAGAAACACTATTCGGTGACAACATACAGGGGTTGGAAACAAAATTTAATTATTGACACTGTCAGAAATGTATTGACTTTACGATATGTTTAGCACACTGGTTCTTAACCTGGGTTCGATCGAACCCTAAGGGTTCGTTGAATCGGTCTCAAGGGTTCGACGGAGCCTCTGCCATGGAGGTTAAGACACACCCGACTCAACATGTCAATTAGTTATGACACGCCCGCTTGGCCATCACTGGCTGTAGGTGATCACATGACAGTGCTTGTCCAATCAGTGCTGCGGGAAATTTAGTTTGCTTAGTAATCAACGTGTAACTATCGTGTTAGTACGTCGTACAAAAAAAAAAGTATGCTTATCTCTTGAAGTTGTATTTACTTTTGCTGTTTTTAATAAATGCATTTTTTTATATCTTGAATTTGTAAAAAAAAAATTATACATGTATTTTTCACTAATGAAGGGTTCGGTGAATGTGCATATTAACTGGTACCTCGAAGAAGGTTAAGAACCACTGGTTTAGGAAGACTGTTTGCAATGCCGTAGACCTGGATTGCATCATACACAGAGGAGTTTATCATATTTTGGCAACCTCCTTAGTTTAATAAGATTATACTGCGGGAATTTTCAATATCACTTCAAACAACAAGCACAGTAACTAACGTACCGGTATGTAAATTAATCCAAACTCATTTGGAAGACTTTTAGCCCTTGTCTTGGATCACAGCAGATTAGGCAACTGGTCATAATGGTGTATTTCAATGTGATTAAAACTGGCAAATATTCCCTTCACTTCTCTATGTGACGATATTTCTGCAGGTTCCACATACGCCGGATCGCACAACTTCACCGGCCCATCTGCAAGGCCTCCCAAAATAGGGCCCACTTTGGGAATGCACTGTCCTAAATGGCTTATCAAATTGTTTCATAGTCCCATATGGCCAGCGGGATCACAGAAAGCACCTGCTCTGAGGCCCTGGTCCGAGACACCTCCTAGTTTTATGGAGGTTGGCTATTAACACAAGCAGCGCTATCGGATTGCGCGTCTCTCTTGACGCATGACCCCGATCAGGTTTCGGTGCATCAAGTGGATCAAAGCGCAAAAGGCCGAGATGACAAATTCCGCAAATTTCCCCCCTTTTTAAGTCACAGAGTTGACAAACGGCTTGCAAGAGGCAAGACAACATTTTCATTGCGAGATGTAATTGTGTTATTTTAACAGATAATGGGGCTCTAAAAGGTCCAGCCGCCGCCGGCGGAGGAAAGAAGCGGGGAAAAGTAATTCCATCTCGGAGAACTTAATTTGTCTCCCACAAAAACACTTTGTTCAGGTTGAATAGTGAAATAAAAACAACTTCTTTTGTTGGCTGCAAATAAAGAAGAAATAATCACGTCTCCTTAAATTCTAAGATGTGAGATGGCTTCTCGAAATGAAACGTTCTTACAACAATCATCTTTCTCGGAAAATAACAACGCTTTGATGTATTTGCAATTTTGACCAGGCGGACGTTGTTTTTTTTTTTTTTTTGTTGGTTTCTCAACTTTTCAGGTATACTTCAATATACTTCTCATTTTAAACCTTGTTGAACAGTAATGGCTTGGAGTTTAAAGAATGAACAATTGCTGAAACTTATTCATGTGATGAATTTCAAATGGAGATAAACTCTTCTAAAAGTCTTTTCGTGCGGCAGCAAAATAGGCCGGGGCTGTGTCATAAACCACCAAATGAACTTTAAAAGCGTTATACGAAAGTGGAGAGAATAGACAACCAATGTGAAAACCACTCAAATGAAAAAAAGGAATTATCCATTCGATGAGAAGATCTTCTTAAGAAGTGAAAATAGAAAAATGAAGAAAAATAACGGACGCTGGTGGTCATCTTGATCTTAACTCATGATCGCTGGCAGCAAAAGCAACACCATCTTACAAACTAGATCACACTTATTTTTTAAAAAATCTGTTTTACGTTTCCGTGTGTGTGTGTGTGCGTGTGTGTGTGCGTGTGTGTGTGTGTGTGTGCGTGTGTGTGTGTGTCCATCTCTAATTGCTCCCCTCCTCTGTGAGGTCTCAGCCCGCAGCCTCACTTCTCCTGCTCCATGCCTCTGAATCAGTGTAGCAAAAAAAGTGACCTACTTACTGAGTTGAACAGCCGCCCCTGCTCTCCTCCTCTTAATGACCCACACGATCTAACCCTTGTGTGTATTTTGCACCGCCGCACAACCAACATTGTATTTTCACGAGAAAACTCAACAAATCCCCGCACACCAATGCAGCCAACTGTAAACCACACAGTGGCCGGCTGCCTTAAAAGTTAAATATGCTCCAGCGGTTTACTATCACACTGATTCATCATAACACCGAAAAGCCAAATTTGCGGTAGCTTAGATCAGCGCTTCAGCACAGGGCCTTCGGGTTCGGGCGGGGAAATAGTAGGAACTAGTGTAAGCTTATGTTATATTATTAATTATCATTTTATGTTTGAGCATCATATTATTTCATGTTAAGCATTCCTAAATTATATTCTGTTGTTTAATGATTGCTTAGACATGTTTTTATATTGATTGGTTCTGATTGGCTGTTAAAGTAAGAGAAGCAGGAAGTGATTTTTGTTACGAGAGTTGTGCTGCGGTGTAGACGCTTTTTTCCCCCCCTTTTAATAAACTGCATTAAAGGATTCCATCTATCCATTTGTCATTCGTAAAGAAGAGCCATCCACTGAAAAACAACGGACCCCTCAACTTACACTAGCTTCTCATTAAGTTTTCACATACAGCCATGCCGAGTGTTGGTGCAACTCACCCAAAATAAAATAAAACACACACACACACACACACACACACACACACACACATTACGGGAGTGCAAGCACGGACGTACCCTTTTCTCCATGCGACTCGCCAGTCGGTCCTTCCCCCAAGATGATGATGCACTGCCCGGCTACAGTCCAGCAGGCTCAGCCTCTGTGCCCCTGGAAGAAATGTGAAGACATTCAACAGCAGCTCGTGTTCTTTGCAGTCAGTGTATTTGCATTTTATAGCATGTACGTAAAAAAAGATGGCATTTCGAGCTCGTAAATAAAGACATATAGCATCCTGCGGGGGAAGGGGGGCGAGCGGGGGCTTACAGTGTGCACAGTGGCAATAAACGCTTCCATAGCCTAAATGCTATCAAAGGCTACTCACAAGAGAATTCACAAAAATAACGATAGCGGTATAAAATATCCCACCTAAACGTAAATAGCTGCCGGTTGTGTTCGAGTCGTGTTTTAAGTCCAGAAAGCAGAGGCTGAGATCCTCGCTTCCGCCTGGTGCGCCTCTCGCTCGCTCCCGCTTTCAAGCCGATCGGGATGCTCGGTGCTGTCGGGAAGGGTCCAAAAGAGACGGAAAGCTTCCAAAAGAGAGCGAGCGTCCTTGTGCTCGCTGTCCACGCAGCGGGCGGCGACGGGCTGCAAAATGTCAAGGGTGGGAATGAGCGATTGTGTTTTCGGTCTCAAGAAGAGAGGAAGAAGAAGGAGGAGGAGGAGGAGGAGGAGAAGGCGTGATGATGGTGGCGGTGTGCGGGAAGGTTTCGGAGGGTCAAAACGCGACGGGGTCTCTTGCTCCCACTCATCTCCAATCCCTCCGCCTTTTCCTTTTCCTCGTTTACTCCTCCTCCCGCTTATCACGCCAGAGAAGACCCCACGCTCGTTTTCTTTCTTTTTTTTTTTTTAATCGCGTCCTCTGCAAGATAACTCCTTATATCTTTTAAAGCATGCGCCATGATGAATGTCCACTTTAACGTGAGAGAAGACGAACTGCTAATAAGAAGCTGTGATTATTTGTTCGGGCATGATCCGTGCACATCACATTATAAATGATGCAATCTGTCATGTTTTGTGTGCTCCGGGGCCAATTTAATTTAAAAGCTCATTAGGAAGCTAATTGCGGTAAAGGCTGGCATACATCGTATGTCATAAATAAAGTCAAAGTGTGCTCGTTGACGTGGAATTTAAAGGCTGATAATAGCTTTCAAAGTGTTTTATTGTCCGCATATATCCTCAAGTGAACAGTCTTGTGACGCAGCGCAAATGTTGCCAATTGGTCCTCCCTCCGTGGTGTCAATGTTTTATTTTCACTTAACATGGGGGGTCCGGGGGGACATATCACCCTCACGTGTTAAAAAAAAAAAACTCTTGTGTTGTTAATGACGCGTCAGTTACATAATAATTATTCAAAACGTCCCTCTTTGTCCGCTCCTGCTGCGAGGGGCCAAGGGGCGGCTCCACTTCAATCGGCTGCCGGTCCACGTCGGCACCATGGGCGGCATGAAGTTAGAGCGTGCATGGGGTGGCTTGGAGAAGCCGAAAAGGTCTCATGCAGCAAAGGCCAGGGGGTCTTTTTACTCTGCAGGTTGCTGGTTTCCCTGGGAGGGGGTTGGGTGATGGGAGGGGGCTGGGGGGGTACCACAGTCCCCCAAGCCGCTCCGACACCAAGCCTGCGGTACTAACAGAATAAAAAAAGTTGTTGACATTGAATCAAAAGAATTCACTTCCGTCGCACTCCGTTGTCGAGCAGGTTCGACTCTGCGTTTGTAATTTCAAACCATCTTCATGTTTTTCCATCTGTCTTTCTATATCTCCCTATCCTGTGTTTCAATTAGTCATTTCCACTTTGACTAACAAACCATTGATGTAGATCACTTGAGTTAACATGCCAAACACTCCAAAGTAAAAACTGTTTTTTTTTCATCACATCAGTGCCTGTGGGACGACACCTCCTTTTACATGTTAATGAGAGCGCCCTTGGTACAACATTTGTTGATAAGTTTGTGATGAAAGTAAACACATCTGATTGATGGTGTCTCGAAGAGCACCAGCGTCGGCATCACATACGATGAAAGAAAGAAATAAAGCACATATCTGCCTTTTCATCAGTCAAATTAGTGTTGTCGTTAAAAAAATAAAACTAAAGTGTATTGTTTCCCTTGGTACTACAAACATGAACTTTGAGCAACATTTCTGTCTGGACAAAGATGATTTCACGGGGACACTTTCCTGGTTTCCTTCAAAGGATCATGACTGCAAAACCATATAAATGTATGCATAAAACAACAAAATGATGAATGATTAGTCTATAAATCAGATGTCAAGTGAAAAAACTTGTGCAACTATTGTTTTATTTATTTTTTAAAAAAGAGGGGATTTGGTTACAAAAAAAAATGTTTGTATTATTGTAACGCTAGACAAAGTGAAGATACTTTGCAATTGTGATACAGATTTAGAAGGACTGGCACCTGATTTACTTTTCTGGCCCACATAACATAATGGCACCTAGGACTTGAGTTTGACATCTCTAATTTAGATTAGATGTTGCACTCTGTTGTTTATTGTACAATGTTGAGAATTGCGTTTGCAGTTTGCAGTCACTGCACCGAATCGTCATACGCGGCACTAATAATTTGGTTGTAAATCTCGTTCCGCTGAGAGCGTCAAGATAGCTTTACATCGCTTCGACAATGATGAAAAAGAACCCCCTGACATTGAAGTGAGAAATGTCGACTTTGTAAAGATACACAGCTCTTAGTTTGCATCTGTAATCTGTGCAAGTGTACCTTTAATTTTGTAATAAAATCATGACGCTTGGACAAAGATCTGGGCTCTGTAAACCTGCAACCTTGGGAGATGTCGTTACGATGTTACAAAGAAAATGATGTAAATTTCTTCCTCGATTGACATTTTAAAAGAAGGTACTATAAATGGAACATGACATTTGTGAGGTTACATTTTACCTAAATAACATGCATTTGTTAAGGTTTGGGTTTGTATGCGTGTACATTTTGATGTTATTTTTGTTTTGATGCCACTTGAGAAAATAAAAGTAATAGTAACCGATCATAAGTGTCCTTTGGAGTGTTAAGATGGTGTTTTTAAAAGTGGTTCCAAACTCCTTTCTGAGACATGTCAAAACATCAGCAGACGTTTACTGAAGATCCCAACTTGGGAAGATTCACGTTAAAAAGCAAGCAATGCGGAACAAAACACACACAGACCAAGTTGCTCATAACATCCATCCATGATCCGAGTTGCTTATCCTCGTCATTGATTTGTACACTTTTGAGTCACCCTGCAGGTGATGCCCTCCGCAAGCAAATAGGTCATGGTGTGTGTGTGTGTGTGTGTGTGTGTGTGTGTGTGTGTGTGTGTGTGTGTGTGTGTGTGTGTGTGTGTGTGTGTGTGTGTGTGTGTGATGAATGCTTACCTGTAAGACTTAACGTATTTCATTTGATCCCGGATATAATGATATGATTTCAGACTGTACTGACATCATTATGGAAAAGATATTGCACTGCTGTCTGACTTTGTTGACACAAAAAAAACAAAACAAAAACTAAAACACCCAAAGATGTGAATCCATTCAATCAGGGCAAAGTCAGCAACTCAAGAAGCGTCTGTGTTTAGTCTCGGAGAACGAGCAACAGAAGAAGTAGCGCGCAAGGCCACCCAGCCTAGTTGACTTCGGTGACTTGGCCATTAAGAAAATATGGCTGCTGTGACCTCTGGAAAACCTTGCACAACCACCCAAAACATCAGAGAACTGTGACCCTCCAGCGCTTGCATGTCAGAGTGGGAGTGGAGGTGAGTGGGGAAAGAGAAGATGAGGGAACGAAACAGAGAAGGGTAAAAGTTAAGGGGCAGTCAAAGGCGGGAGGGGGGAGTGGGGAGGGGGGGGCGCACAGAGTGCATTTTTATGAGCCTGCGCCTCTCCAGTTTCTGGGTCATCTGGCCGCACGGGCATAAATTTTGGGCCCCTACTTTGCTCGGCTTTCCGCGTTTCCCTCAAATGCACTCTTATCCAGCTTGTTTGCAAACTTTTCCTCCAGAGTTCGTTTCGCTCGCCACCATGTGAGCCATTACTCTTTCGTTATTTCTCCCCTCTTTCTACATTTTGGAGCGCTGACCTTTTCCTCCACCATCTTTCCTTGTCCTACCCCCCCTTCTCCATCTCTTTTTGTTTATGGTAAGACGGCACTACTTCTCTCCCTTCTGTTATTTTCTTCATCTCCCTCCCCACATCCCCTTCCCTGCCGCTTATAGATGGAGATTAACTGGGGAGCGCAGCACCATCCGTCCTCATGACTGTTTGTTGTTAAGGAGATGGATGAAGGCTCCTTCTGCCAGCCCCACGCAGCCGCAATTACACCAGCCGCCATGATGGATGGCGGTGAGGGAAAGGGCGGAGGGAAAGAAGGAGATGGAGAGAGGCTGGGAGAGAGAGAGAGGGGCATCTATCACGCCCCTTAATCTACCTGTCAGTGCACAGGCATGGATGGAGGAGGTCGGCTTTACCCCGGCCGCTGCTCTGTGAGGTGTATTTCTTTTCCCGACTCTGTTTGTTCCAACTCATTTTGGAAGTCTTGCGGCTAAAAGGACTCAACTTATTAAATGTCCCGATGTGTTCACTTGATTACTTTTACTCTATGTGTGAGGGGCAGTCTGCAACACGAATCAATAGTTTCATGTGCAGTTTGGTACTACGGATTACTGTGGTCGTGGTTTACAGTGGTGCAGAACTGGATTGTATTATAATGAGAGGTCTTTCGTATATTTCAATCGCGTTCACATTTACTTGCGCCGGCGACACGTGGCCTGCATGGAAATCAGGCAGGTAAACCACCGTAGCGTCTGTGAGGCAATGATAAATATGATCTTGGAAAAAAAAAAAAAGGTTTTTCATCTTTGGAGACCCCACAAGATGAGGAGCATCGAAAAATGGATGGAATGTCTTATTTTTACACACATCAGACGACTCATTACTGCAGAAGCTAATAAGGTATGAGTTACGTGTGTTGAATTTAATACCATTTTATTTCATCAAGTGGTTGCATGAAATAAGATCGTCTGGATCCAGATACATTTTAGAAGTAGACTACTGCTCATCTTCAAAAAAAAATAAAAAAATAGAATCAATTCAATCCACCATTTTTTCAGTGTATGGTGGTGGAGTCATGCAATGCAGGTCAACACAGCTGCAGAGTGCAACCTCGACAATAAAGTACTGTTAAATCAATATGTCACTGGCCATAAATTAGCATTATTTTTTTGAAACAGCTCTTAAACAGATGGTTTCTCAACCCTTTTTGTGCATTGTAATCACCCACACGTTTGCACCTGTCCAGTTGTTGGTGCCATCAAAGAAACCGCCGATGATGACCTACGATGGAAAAAAAAAAAATCTGCATCCAAATTATTGCCACAATGCTACAGAAACATTATGAAAAGCAATCTGGGGTCCCCTACCCTCCGCCCCTCCCGGTCCCCCCTCGCATCCTCATCTTCCTCCCTCCTACCGTCTCATCTGTCCAAAGGAGTGAGAGATGGGACGGAGGGATTAATACTCTTCCGCCCAGCCAACCCTGGGAATGATGGATGGACAGATCCAGAAAGGGAACGGAGGAGGACAGGAAGATTAAAGGAGAGAAGTCTGAAGCTTCATCAATCCAAAGTCGGAGACCTGGCCCACATCACCCGCTAATAAGATCTGCTAGGAATCCATGATGTTGGAGAGAGGCAGACAAAGGGGAAGAGAGCGAGATGGGGAGCAGTATAATAGCATTAGATATAATCGAATCATGGCAATAAGATGTGAATGGATAGCGGTGATTATGTAGAAGAGAGACGCTTGGCGCCTTGATGAAGCTTTGAGGTGTGAGGAGAGACCTCATCGTTAGGCATCGGGGCCCGGCCTTTCGCCTCGGTGAGCACCTTCTCCATCCTTTTATTTCAGATTTCCTCATTCCAAGTGAGGCTTAGTCAAGCGGGCGGGTAAGACAGACATTGGCGCTGGAGACGACGTGTGTTTAGCTTGCTACAGCAAGTGGCTGTGCAGCTGTGCACTTGTTGGCAGATGCGCATACATTTGCATGCCTGCATTTGTTGGTGCGCGTGGCTTATATTATGGCAGGGTGGGTCAATGTGATGTTAAGCATCCACTGTAAAGCAGGATAAAGTGCAGTTGGGCAGCCGTGACCTGACTCGGATGACATCAAGTGCTCGGTCACCGCCCTCCTCTCATCCAGGGCCCCGCAAGCTTCCCCCACTTCTAACCTCTGAGTCCACCAGGGCACATTTTTCATGGCCCAGCTGTCAGTGGGCCGTGATTGGTCGGCTCGGCAGACAGATAGCCGATAGGCTCTGATTAATAGTTGAGGCCCAAGAACTTCCTCATTGATCAACGGGACAGGCTGGAGGAGGAGGAGGGCTGTGGGAGGAGAGAGAAAAAGCATGCCTGTCGCTCTGCAAGTGCTGGCTGATAACCCCGATAGCGTGTGTGTGTGTGTGTGTGTGTGTGTGTGGTTATTTACAAGTATAGATTAAGGAAGCAAGAAACAGGATAAAATGTAAACAGCACAGAGGGAAAGAGTTGCCGATGTATTCACTTTACTTTTCATCTCTCCTGCACTGGCATCAGGTGCAGTATGAACAAGGAGAGGATCTGAACAAACTAATCACACACATACATTCATGTATGCGACCGTATATGTTTTCTTGGCATTCAGTTTCAATAAGCAATGTTGGATGACTGGCAGAGTGTGTTTTACTGTATCCCGTGTGTGTGTGTGTGTGTGTGTGTGTGTGTGAGAGAGAGAGAGAGAGAGAGAGAGAGAGAGAGAGAGAGAGAGCACATCCCTCCTGCTGCTCTGTCCAGCCTCCGGTTGATTGATGATCTCCGATCCCACGGGGTCAGCGGGGTCGTGACCTCCCACTTTTGACCCCCTGCTGAGAGGGTCTCTCTCTCTCTCTCTCTCTCTCTCACACACACACACACACACACACACACACACACACACACACACGCACACACACACACACACACACACACACACACACACACACACACACACACAGAAACAGATGGCCTGAGGGCAACTGGCACTCCTCCAGTCACCTTTCCCCAAAAAAAAATCATGCCATCCCCCCACATGAATGCCATGTAAACATACAGTACAGTCATTGTAAACATAAAATACAATAAAAAAATCTTTGTTGAAGCATATCACAAGACTGACTTTGACACCTTCATACGCACATAAAGGAATCAAACGTTTTGTACAAACACGGCTTTCTCCTGAGTTTGTAATTTTGGAACACACACTATGCAAACGCTTCCCACTCGATTTCCACATGATCAACACACTCCTTGCAAAACTCTACACATTTATGGCTATTATTGATACTATTTGGCACACTGTTCGGTCACCCTGTCAGAGGAACAGGGGGACTGGTTTAGATGATTAGTTCACTAGTACTCGAAATAGGACATGGGTAAGCTGTCGCCGTGGCGTGCAATGGAGGGAGCAGGAAGAGTGAGAGTTAGAGGAAGGCGTGGAAGAAGACGTGGGGGGTGAAGAGGGAGAGGACAAGAAGGTAAAGGAGGATGGCAAGTAAGAAACAGAATTACCGTTGACATCAGAGCTACAGTAATCATCCACACTTTGACCCAGTAGATTGTACACAATGTAGATTGATTTTTTATTCCTTCTCTCTAGCTCTCAGTTACATCAGTGAGGCTGATGTAACCCCCATTTGGGGGGGGGGCGGTTGTTTGTTGTTTTGACATGGGAAAAAAATTGTTTGGTATTTGTTTTGATGTTTAGAGTAAATACGGACAAGAGCTTGTCAAGTTTACATAAGAATGACAAAAGTGTGACTTCAACCGTCTGAGCAATGAAAAAAAAGCCAGATGTGTTTTTCATCCTTCCCGTCAGTGTGTTAGTGGTTTGATGCAAAAATGATATTTTTATGAAGGTTTGAAGAGTTAAGGAAGACATATTTGTTTTGGCACGAGAATGAAAATGGTTTGCGGTTTTGGTGAAAGGTTTTCTTATTTGTGTGGAGAGTTTTGCAAAAATAGTCAACAGTTACAAAAAATATGCTTGTGCACTCAGGGAAAAAAATACAAAGTCAATAATGGAATTTTTTTTTTTTTTGTTTGTTTGTTTTAATTAAATAGTCGGATTTCCAATTCACCAAACTGCCATTGAAACGGTAACAAAGCTCATTACGAAGCAGAATAGCCACCGGATTTTTTTTTCTCATCCAGTCAGCAAAGAAACCTCCTGATATGATCGATACGATCGTCTTTCCACGGAAATATTTCCTGAGATTAAAATTTAAGGCTAGATGTGAATGTTGTTTGACCTCAATAATCAGCAACCCCCCACCCCACTCCCCTCCACGCAATTCTCTGACCAAAGCCACGGTCCTCATTAATGTGCATGGGTGATTTTCAAGTGCATCGTTGTGATGATTCAGAACCGGGCCAATGTGGCGCACTGAGGCGATATTATATTGGGTTTCCACAAGTTGTGTCATCTACCGTACAGCATACAGTATCATGTCATTGTTGTGACATATGCATATTGGTACTGTAGATTAGGCCAATGTAAACAGCAACCGAGAAGGTTTAATAATCACAAATGTTCTATCGTGAAGACACTTCCATGCAATGAAGTGACAGTATTTACTTATTCGCATTCTATGTTGAGGCTAATAACGCTCAGAAGTATGTTGTCAATTCAGTAGTACACAGACCTAAAAAACTGAGGCCTCGGAGGCTATTTGCAGAGGTGGGAGTAAGTCACAATGTGCAAACTGCATGTAAGGCAAACAAGTGTGACAGGTAGAGAGACCAGTTATACCCTCCTCAAATTTCAAGCATGTTGAGTCAAGTCTTTACTTGGTTTAAGCAAGGTGTCAGTCAAGTCATACAAAATTATGAATTACAATAAACACTGAAGTGATGATCTTTTCTGTTTTTAGAATTCTCAAACAAAAGGTGCATTTACACTACCATGAGTACAATATCTTGATTGCATGCTACAACCGACAAGTGCTTAAATTAACAAGCTTGAACATTGCTTGTAGAATATTAAGTGAAGCCATGCTTTCTTCCTTTGTGGTCATTCTATTACATTCTGAAAATACGGTGACCAGAGAAATGCTGTGGTCCAGATTTGAGGTAAATGAACGGAAACACATTAATGAATCCTCTCCTCTACTTCAGTAATGTAATGGCGATAATGTGTGTGGTCCACCAATCCCATCAATTGTATTTTTGTTTTATTCAACCAACAAAATAAGAAATATTGATTTAATGCGCTGTTTAGATTGAGTATTTAAAAAGTTAATGAAGGGAACCTTTCCAAGACGTCTCCGCGTCATCGTCATTGTTTTATAGCTGAACAGTGACATCTGTTGGTTAAAGATGAAAAGTGTCCATATAACAGAGTGCGACTTACTTCCATCTCTCGAAGTAGCGCCAACTACAGGAAGAAGTGAGAATATAATACTGTACTGTATACTCTACCGGAATTATATATATATATATATATATATATATATATATATATATGTGTGTGTGTGTGTGTGTGTGTGTGTGTGCTCTTGAAGTCTCGGCATATGCATACAGTAGTAGCATAACAAAGACTCTGAGTTATAATAAACGCTTTCAATGAGATACCTGGTAATTTCGAGAATTGCTATTTGCTGATAAGCTGGAGAGTCGTTGGGTACTTTTCTCCAAAAAGCCCTTGGATCATTTCTGGCCGATTTGCATGGTGTCCCTCGGTTCAGTACACTGACGTTCTCCCTTTATCACCAAATATGTATTATGTTAATTAGTGAAAATAAGAATTGTTATTGATCGTCCAAGTCCTGACTTAATGTTTGAACGTTGAATAGAATTTTAAAAAAAAACGTTTAATCGAATGGAAATGAATCGAGTCTTTTTAGTCCCACATCGAATGCATGAGGTACAATATTGTTTACATTGCAGCATGTGTCCACTGTACTGTATGAATGCATTAGCTCAGGGGTGGTAGAGTGTAAAAGACAAGGAGAACGAGAAGGGGAAGAGAGACGTCTTTCTGTTGTATGTGAGCAAAATGATTCAGTCAGGATTACAGTGAATCTTCGAGAAATATAACACCAACTCCAATTGATTTTTCTTTTCGCAAGGAACAAATGCTTGTGGAAATACCTGCACAATTATGCTGAACAAAAATTTGGAAATTATGAATGACTAAATAAATAGCAATAGCAATTTGAGAGCTGCACAAGACCAAGCAATTAAATCCCACAGGTGTGTGCCCCAGGAGACATGGTCAGGAATCATGTGGTGACGCATGCACATGAATTACACTGGTCAACAAATCTTAACAGTACCTACGTTTTTTAATGAGAGATGCAATTAAACATTTTCCTTTTTTGCAATTATTCCAAATCAGCCCTCAATTTCTCTCTAGCACGCTGGGTTTTCATCATCATAAATAAGATGTAATATAAAGGCGAACACGGGTTAGCACGTCCGCCTCACAGTGCAGAGGTGCAAACTTCGATTCTCGCTCCAGCTTTCCTGTGTGGAGTTTGCATGTTCACCCCGTGCCTGCGTGGGTTTTCTCCGGGTACTCCGGTTTCCTCCCACATTCCAAAAACATGCGTGGCAGATGAATGGAGCACTCTAAATTGTCCCGAGGTGTGAGTGTGAGCGTGAAGTTGTTTGTCTCCTCGTGCCCTGCGATTGGCTGGCAACTGGTTCAGGGTGTCCCCCGCCTACTGCCCAAAGACTGCTAGAATTGGCTCCAGCACGCCTGCGACCGTTATTAGAAGCAGATCAGAAAAATGGATGGATGATTTCAAATAATTCCAAAGCGCTTCTTGGACATTTAGATCAAGAATATATGGACTACTGACAAAGTCTTTTTAAACTTTATTCACAGACAAGATTTTATAGGCGGGTAATATGTACAGGTAAGACGGCTGTATTTACCCAACATCAAATAATATGCACCCATCTGTTATATTAGGAGTAACGTTAGTCCAGTCTTTGAGTCTGGACTAAGGCTTTGTACATCTTACAAAACAGCTTATCAAATAGCTAAAACGCATGCAAGGCGGAAACAGATAGGGTATACTATTAAATGATTCACATATGAATTATTTTCAATAACTTAATTGTATTGAAAAATGATGGGCCCTACATCCAATTATGGCTCTTGACTTCTGGAAGCCATGCCCAGTACTGCCCAGCGCTGTCTTGGTTACATGGTGCCTTCTTCCCTGCAAAGGAAAGACGGGACGAGCCGAAGCAAAAATGCAAACGCAACTAGTTATCAGTAGTTTGATCTTTCCAGTACAGAGATCAAGAAGCGACAAAATGATGTGGCGAATAGATCAATCTCACCTTCCGTACATCTTACCGTGATACTAACCACACAGATAAGAAGCCCTCCAGAGCAGGAGGGAAAAAAAGGTCACTTTGAAAACAAATGGGAGACAGTCATTTCTCCGAACAACAGTAACCATCATTGTACTCCCAGAGGCCAAAAGACTTAGCTACATGGAAATCCTGTGAGAGAACCTGCAGGTTATTATTGCATCATTTGCTGGGACAAATAATCTGACAGTGGGGGGGGGGGGGATAGGGGGGGTAAATAAGCAGGGGGTGGAAAAGAACATTGGTAAAGTGCAACATGATTAAATCCACAGGGTGCTACAGTAGCTGGAGAGGTGACTGGGATGTGCCGTTGGTGGCATGCCATGACACACCGGTGACCATCCTGCTCATATTTCATCACAGATAACCGTCTCCACCACAAAGGTATTCTCAAAGTGACGGATGCGGTGGCAGTCCTTCGCCTCTCGCTTGGTGATGCCTGTGAGAGAAAAGTGGCCAGAGACATTCGGGCTGAGATCCTGTGCTACACGTCTGATCACAATCCAAAATGAAGTCAACGACCTCCAGATAAATTTTTGCGATAGATCGGCTTACCTCTGCGGGAGACACGACGGTTCAAGCGATATGTGTCTTTGCCGTTGCAAAGGCGGTAGATGAAGGGTCCCAGCTGACGCATGTTGTGCACTTTGCCGGTCACCACCATCTCTTCGTGAATGATGTAAGTCTGAGGCAAGTATGTTCCTTTCTACGGGACCGCAAAACACAGAGCACATGGGAATAGGTTCATGACTGACCCACGAGAGGAGAAAATCTGCACTGATAAAGAGACCATATGGAGAAAGAAACAACTTATTTTTTTAGGACTAACCCCCCTCCCCTTCAATGATTTTAATAAATTTAAACTTATTCAAACACACTTTTAAACTAAGCATGACATGTAGAAGTAAATACCACATTGTAGTGTCTGTTTATAGATATGTGACTTTAACAGGAGTGTCTTGTGAGATAAGCAAATTTGCTTCCGAGTGCCTATAGGGGCGGTAAATAAGCAGGGGATGGAAAAGAACATTGGTAAAGTGCAACATGATTAAATCCACAGGGTGCTACAGTAGCTGGAGAGGTGACTGGGATGTGCCGTTGGTGGCATGCCATGACACACCGGTGACCATCCTGCTCATATTTCATCACAGATAACCGTCTCCACCACAAAGGTATTCTCAAAGTGACGGATGCGGTGGCAGTCCTTCGCCTCTCGCTTGGTGATGCCTGTGAGAGAAAAGTGGCCAGAGACATTCGGGCTGAGATCCTGTGCTACACGTCTGATCACAATCCAAAATGAAGTCAACGACCTCCAGATAAATTTTTGCGATAGATCGGCTTACCTCTGCGGGAGACACGACGGTTCAAGCGATATGTGTCTTTGCCGTTGCAAAGGCGGTAGATGAAGGGTCCCAGCTGACGCATGTTGTGCACTTTGCCGGTCACCACCATCTCTTCGTGAATGATGTAAGTCTGAGGCAAGTATGTTCCTTTCTACGGGACCGCAAAACACAGAGCACATGGGAATAGGTTCATGACTGACCCACGAGAGGAGAAAATCTGCACTGATAAAGAGACCATATGGAGAAAGAAACAACTTATTTTTTTAGGACTAACCCCCCTCCCCTTCAATGATTTTAATAAATTTAAACTTATTCAAACACACTTTTAAACTAAGCATGACATGTAGAAGTAAATACCACATTGTAGTGTCTGTTTATAGATATGTGACTTTAACAGGAGTGTCTTGTGAGATAAGCAAATTTGCTTCCGAGTGCCTGTGTTTGAGCTGTGGCTGGTTGACAGCAACTCGTGTGTGTGCACAGCTCATTGTGTGTTATCGTTCTGCGGTTATAAACGGCTGAAAAGTAAACGTGGGACTGTGGCTCTCTTTTGCCATATCCGAGGGCAATACAGTAAGTATAATGGAAAAATTCATTTAAAAAGTGATGTAAAAAAAAAAAAAAAGTTGCTCCGTGTGACAATGAAGGCCACTCCAGAGCACTCCCGACAGTATTCAAGTGCAATAATGTTTGCCCATCCCTCGATCCATCCATCCATACATCAAGCCTATCCCAATTTACTGTTGGCGAAAGAGAAATTAATTGACTGATTGGTCACTAGTCAATCACAAGGTGCATAAGACTTATTTACACTGCACAGCCAAGCACCCAATTCCAATTTAATGCCTGTACAACTTTTTTCTAATTGCATGTACACTTCAAGTGACACTTACTAGGGCTGCGGAATTTAATTGAAATGTGGTCATACTTGAGATTTTGGCTTCTCATAATCTTAAATACATAATAATCAAAGAAAAAGGAACTATGTATTGAATGCACCGTGTTGCTTGCCAACAGCGTGTGACGTGTGTGTGTGAGTGCGCGTGTGTGGTGGGTGGGGGTGGGGGATGACATCCAACCACAGAACCAAAAAGAATTAAACAAACTGTATATTTAAAGACATGCTTCATTTTAAAAACCATCGGCAGTGCTAATGCTAAAGTCAATGGTAAATTCTATTCAGGAATACCTCTTCAAATAACGAATATTCACCCAAAGATTTTATTTTTATATATATATATATATCTCTCTCTCTCTCTCTCTCTCTCAGTGGCGATTGCTCTCGGACTGCAAGGGAAGCTCAGTTTCCCCTAAAATGTCAATGAATAAGTGATCAAATATATGAATGTAAATGTCATTGTGTGTACATGTCATTGACTAATATGCGCTACAACGTGCTCAACTTTTGTTCCGAATCAGCTTCTTCTTACTGGTTACGACGCGACTCCATTCTCATTACGGAGACGAGTCATTGGATACAAGCTGGTTTTTGTCCCGCCCACGGACGCTCGGAGTCTCTGGGACTGGATGGCAGTGGGCGGGTACCAGACCGCTCAGTTTTTCTGCATCAGATTGGATTATCTGTTCTACAGTTTGATTGACATCAAAATAAGCCAATCACCGATCTTTTAGTGTACGCATCAGTGGGAGCACTTTCAATTCTCATTCTGTTCTCAATTGAACTGAAGACAACTTCCAATCATTTTAGCGACACTCTCTTTGTTGAAAACGATAAGCGACGAATTAATCTTTTATTACTGGTGGGTTTTATTGTAGTTGCTGTAGTTGTAGGACACTAGTTAAGTTCCTGGAAAAGACGCCTTGTTGGTCTGACAGGGTCACAGATCACTTTCTTGAAAAGGAACGCAGAGTAGAATCACGTCTAAATAAACGGACACATTTGATGATGTCGGCCGAAATTGAGCTTCCTTCCCCTCCTTGACAGAGCAGCATCCGCTCACCTTCGCCAAGGACGACGGCTATATATATAAAAAAATGATTATTATATCTAAATCGCCCAGCTCTAACGCACATTATATCCGATATGGCTGTGCTGTGTTTACGTGAAACAACCGTATGCGAAGACACCCATATTGGACCTAAATACATACATGGCAATGGCGAGTGATGAAAAAAGCGGAAGGGGCGTGGCCTGGCCGGGGCGTGGCCTAGCCGGGGGCGTGGTTACTTACAAAAGTGGCACTAAACATGCTGAAGATGAAGTGTATTCAATTTACACACCATTTGAAACTTTAACAGAAAAAAAATCCCAAGATTGTTCACTATTCTTTCAAGTGAAAATTTGTGCAATTTTGCTTATGCATTCCTAGTGAGCACCAATATGTAACTCAAAATTTGCTGCTCAAAATCAAAACTAAAAAAGTAAACACATCCCCTGCCATATTTAAGATTTGTTCATGACTTGTATTCATAAAGTGTTGTGTAAATGTGATAAAAAGCTGTTGATTCTTACCTCATACAGTGATAGTGAATATTTAAAGTGTTGTGTAAATGTGATAAAAAGCTGTTGATTCTTACCTCATACAGTGATAGTGAATATTTATTATGCAAATAAAAACAAATAAATGTTATCATGCTGTTGCTACAAATGCATACCAAATAAAATTGAAAATATCATCCTCGTATATTTGAATAAAAAAGTATATACCTCGGAGTGTACCTGTCTATCGGCGAGGGGCGTCAGTGGAGCAGATTTCGTTGCTTGGTTCAGCCAAAGTACCCCAGCGCGTAACGTCTTTAGTTGTATCCGCTGACGAAGTTTGTTTGAAAAATGCCGATCCCCAAAGAATAATTGCTCCGTCGAATGGCGATTTTGTCGGCATGTTTTTTCA